>NC_139722.1:57140177-57430177 GCF_964211835.1 Anser anser
TTTAAAAGGGTACTAGAATCAGTGAAAATATGATCTTAAGCTATATAAAGTACATGGTACTGAGCACTGAAACAGATAGTCTACTTACTGATCAAAAATGTCATAAACAGGGCTCTTGCTAACTGCCTAGTGCCATCTATTGATGAAAGAGTAAAAGTTGAAAGCATTTGTTGCAAAATGCATGCATTCAACAACCTTCAGCTACACGGCACAGGAGGGGAGGAGGCTACAGAGCCTCCAGAGCACTTCTGCTGAGGTTTGGCTTTATCTTTGTCCCTCTTCCCAGGCCTGAAGTTTCCCTGAAAGTTGCAAGAGGCAAGATCTGTCTTTGTGCTCACTGCCTGCCTTTGTACAGGCTCTGTACCCACCTGAATCCTGGAAGCATTTACGCTTGTGCTCAGCATCATAGAGAGCTGAGCAGTCAGTATTCCCCACAGATCCACAAAGCAGGAGGCTTTTTCCAAACCAGCATGACAGAACTACTGCCAGCTAGCTTAGTTTCACTCTTCACCCCACGGGCTGCAGGGGGACAGCCTGCTCCACCAGGGGCCTCTCCACAGGCCGCAGGGGAACTGCTGATGTGGTGCCTGGAGCACCTCCTGCCCTCCTGCTGCACTGACGTGGGGGTCTGCAGGGCTGCTTCTCACCCCTCTCTCTCAGCTGCTGTTGCAAAGAAGGTTTTTGTTTTGTTTTGTTTTGTTTTTTCCCCTTCCTTAAATCTGTTCTCCCAGAGGCCCACCCAGTGTCACTCCCTGGCTCGGCTCCGGCCAGCAGCAGGTCCCTTTTGGAGCCGGCTGGAGCTGGCTCTGATCTGACATGGGGCAGCCGCTGGGCTCTGCTCACACAGGCCATCCCTGCAGTACCCCTACTACCAAAACCTTGCCATGTAAACCTAATACAGAAGTGAAAGTTGTAAACTGGGCATGAAGGTAAGTGACTATATTGCTTTAAGGTCTGCGGTATTGTACAATAAAAAAACATGCAATAACTTTTCTTTCTGAAGCCAAATCATTGCTCCTGGAGTGTTGTAGGTATGACAAATAAGTTAGTCCTAGTAGGGAACCACAGAGTCATAGGACTGCAGTCTAGGACCCAATCTGTAAGCAGTGCAAGCCTCCTGAAAGATATTAATAGACATTGAACTGGAAATGCACTCTGAGCAACCAAGAAAGACCAGAATAACCATTAACTTTGTCACTACAGTACCTAGACCCATGCAGAAAATGAGCATGGGATCACAGGAAACCAGACAAGTGTGTACGGTCAGCTGAAACTTGCTCTTCAATAGCCACACGGAGCATCCAGAGAGCAGAAACAAAGCAGCAGATGAGCCCTCCCAGTCCCCCACTACCCTCAGTTGTTGAGTGGTTATCAAATTCCTTAAAACTACTCAGATTGTTTTGCTGTCAAATATGCTGTTTCTGAACCCTTCCACTCACAGTCAGACCCCTTCTACTAATTGGAAACCTTAATCTATTCATGGCCAGCTCATTCCCACCTAATTTCATTGTGTGCAATGGTAAAATACAACAGAAATTTCTTTTCTGAGCTTTCAACTCTGCTTCTATCTTTGAATCCCGTTAGAGTCTCTCAGCAGGTATGAGAATCCTGTTGAGCTGGATGCCCCACTGGGATCATACATAGCAAAACTTTGTCTCCAAGTTTCAGTGATCTGCTCCATACAATATTATATATTTCCAGACCAGGGTCAAAATGAACAGTTGCCAAGGCAGAATTACTCTGGTTAATGAGGCTTTCATTCCAGGAAAATAAGAGAAAGCATTTCCTCATATCTCTGTCTTTATATAATAGCTACTCTTGTATAATGATCAGAGTAGAGTAAAATATTGTTAGTGATTCAGAAGAACAAAGTAATAAAAGGGCTTGAGTAGCTTGGAGGGAAGAGAAAGCACTGAACTTTAAAAGATACTTAATGCATCCATAAATAAGCTAGGATAATATTATATACAGCTCATGTAGAGTCTCATAAGAAGCACTAAGAAAAAGAGAGTAATGACTCATTAGAAAATAAAATCTAAGGACAAAAATATGCATTTGCTCTTTTTTCTCCCCCAAATCTCAATAAAACTCAGAAGGATAACCTAAAATTTAAGCCTCCACAAAAACCCTGTGGTCCTTATTTGGCAAATGAGAACATTTTTAAGATGTTCTTAATGCTGCATTACGTTGCTATGTGCTTTTTTCCCTGCTAATGAATACCATGATATCAATAAGTTATAAAGTACAGAGATATTTTCTTTATATACATGAATTACTAGTCCAATTGGTCAGAAAGTTTTAAATGTTAGAATGATTTTTATTTTGGCTTTTCTCCCAAGCAGTGATTTTTAAAAACGGTAATTGAACTTCTCCATCCTCCCAAAAATCTAGTGCTTCCACTACTTTTTTTTCCTTCATTCATAACATGGAAAAGGAGAAGAAAACACTGGGGGAGAAGGGGAAGGAAAATCAGAAGAAATCTCACAGGGACTGATACAGACAGAAATCCCTTGGATTCCCATCTCTCCTCTGATCACTCTTCATGTCATGTAATTTGTGCCTGTGTGTCACACAGTATAAAAACAGTGAGCATCTCTTGGAACCAAGAATGGAAACCATGGGGCTATCCTAACCATTTAGTCAGAACAATGCTTTCTTTGTCTTCTGATTCCAGTGAAGTGCTTATTATTTGATGGGAAGCAGAATAACTTCAGAGATTCAGGCTGTTCTCACTGGCACACTACCACTCCACAACCTGGGCCAGATGTTTCTGGGAAAAGGGTCTTATGTTGCTTCAGGTAGAAGACAACAAGCTGTACCCTTTTGCTACCAAATAAATGAGGGTATTCTTTTTTAATTTGATTTTTAAGGTAAAAGTGGGCTAACCCGTGTATCAGGTTATTTCACTCGGGCAGGCATATAGAGGAACACTGAGTTTGGGGGATTCCTGAGGATGATGGATGAGGTAGAAAATGAAAAACTCCATTCCAGAAAACTCAAGAGTTCACAGAATCACAGAATCACTTAGGTTGGAAGGGACCTCTGGAGGTCATCTGGTCCAGCCCCCTGCACAAGCAGGGCCACCTAGAGCAGGTTGCCCAGGACCATGAGCTCGTGTCTACTTTTTTGTTTAAAACTAATTGACCTAATTCAACTTCTGCCAAATATTTCTGACTCTAAGCAAATACTAAACAAAACGTGCGTGGTGCGGGAGAGGGCTGGGGCCTGGGAGGGAGCAGCAGGAGGATGCCCCACCGGGCAGTCCCGCAGCAGTCTGTCCTGCTGCAGTAGACGTCAGCACACTCCTGTAGCTACCCAGCAAAGCCAAGTTTGGGAACATTTTGGCTGTTGCTGTTAGCAGCAGAGCTGACAAGGGCCTTGGGAGCTTCCAGGTCACAGCAGTTTCCTCCTCACTGCCAGCGCTGGCTGTTAGCATTGAATTAGCCGTCTGAGCGCTGACCACCATTTGTCCTCACTGACACTTAAGGCCACGGGGCAACAACAGTGGTGATAAACCAGTAACCGACAACAGGCAGTAAAACACAACTTCTTCATGGCCACGGCAAGGCTTCTCTCTACCTTGATGCTTTCTTAAACTGAAATGTCACTGTGCAGCTTTTGATATAAATCCATGAGTACTAGTGGTGGGCTCGCTGTCGGCATGTCCTGTGCCCCCGTAGTGTGTAGGTCAGGACTTCCCATGTTAAAAACAGGAATGTCTGTTCTTGCTGATCATGTCCACTGGTGCAGGCCCTTGCAGAATGGTACTGCCCTGTGGCAGCAACAGGAAACATGAAGAAAAATCATAACAGCAAACCTCTGTAAACTGTATATTGCAAGAAAAAAAAGAAAAGAAAAGAAAAAAAAAAAGCATATATAGGAGCGCAGATGGATCCTCTATTTTAAACTCTGAATCTGCAGCAGTGGTTCTACCACCAATAGTAAAGTTTAATGCTTCTGTTTCCTTTTTTTCCCACCAGAGTGACTGCTTTCTCTACAGACAATGCTATGCTCGGGGGTGGTTCAGAAAGACAAGATTATCTGAAATGCAAAAAGTATAACTTGATGTCCAAGAGACAATCTTGTTTTAGACTACAATAGATATATCTACAAAATACTCTATTCTGAAGAAAATGGTCTGTAAAACATATCTGTCTGCTTGATCAATAGGTACAAAATGCTCTGTCTGTCAGTAGATGAGTACATGGGTGCACCTCTATTGATACAGTTCACTGGTTTGTGAAGCCACATAAGGAGAGCTGGTGATATCAGTGTAACTAGAGGTACCCAAATATCCCTATGACAAAGATCTTATTTCATCTGCCTAAAGCATTAAGAAACCTCCTGTTTAAGCTTTCCACCTGGATAAAGCTTCATTTATGTTTCCAGAGAATGAACTTTCATGAAAATAGGTTTGTTGGTATTAAAATTATCTTTAAAACTGTTTATTGAGACGCTATTGTAATGTTAAGCTCTCAAGTGAGGACTGGTCTCAGCACACTATCTCTGATAATTCATGTGACAAATTTCTGCAAACTTGGTCAAATTTTAAGACAACACAATCACGCTAGTTCTGCAGGGACTGTTACTTTTTATCCATATAATTTAAATATTCCACCTGCAGTCATTGCATTGCATCTCCTTGTGGGTTTTCCTTACTTGCCAGATTGGATACGCCATGTTCTCAGAATGAAGAATCTTCTTTCCATTTCGGGCTATGGTAACTGTATTGAATTTTTCCCTGCAGTTGTTCCTTCAGCCAGGCTTTTGTGGGATATAAGAATAGAGAACAGATATTGTTTCACCTCTATTTTCAGTATTTGTTCCTCCACTCTTTTTGCTTTCTGCGGAGTGCAGTATAAGGGACAGACCTCTGAGGGAGAGTCAGGCTGCACAGTGAAGTGTAGCCATGTCCTTATAAATCTGCTGTTGCATAACTTCAATGGTACATAGTGAATGAAGTTGGCAGCTGCAGGAAGGGACAGGGTGGTCTCATGGGAAAGTGAATTGAACATTATCCTAAGTCTACCAGCCACTAAGCTGGGAAATGGATACCATACAGCCCTCCACCACAGAGTTTGTGTGGTTCTGACCAGGCACTGAAGCTCTGTTGCTTACTGCTGGGCAATCACTGTCTGTGTCTTTCTCTTCTGGGTAGCTGTCATGAGACAACCACGACCAGACCTGCAGAACCACCAAACACTAACCTCTGACATTTTCTTCTTCAAGCCATAATACATCATTCATTCTTACTCACTTTCTTTCTTTCCTGGTCATTCTATCAAAAAGGTACGTGTTTCTGTGGGATACCTGAACTTCGCCGTATTACAAGGAGCATAAGTGACCACTGTTTAGGAGTCTGTGAGTCTGGCTGAAGTCTCTTTTAGGCTGAAAAATACTGAACAGTACTAAGCAACACTGATGCTGCCAAGCTAAGAGTTAAGATAGCTCAGCTGACCCCAGCAGTAGCTTGTGTTATAGACATTACCTGTTTCTAGTAGTTTTTTGCAAGGCAGGACATCTCCAGACCCAAAAGTGCACAGCAGTGGTTGTATTGCATATATCTGTCTGACAAACACATAAGCAACCTATGCATATAATGGGAGAATTTGTAATGCAGTGTGGGATGTATTTGGTACAGAAGAGAAACTTCAGCCAGGAACAGAAGGCTCTGCTGGTTACTGGCTGACCAGACGTATGCCGCTGTCACGATGCCTATTGCACTGCCTAAATAAACGGAGCTGCAGTGACAGTATTGACTGAATTGTGAGTGATAGAGAGGTTAGAGTCCCTGGAAGAGGTGGCTTTTGAGGGAGAGCCAGCCATCATCGCAGTAAATGTAACTATAAAATTATTTTCAGCTTTTACCCAAGGAATGATAGCTTCCTGATTAAATCCCCAGTTCAATCTCTGGTTCTACCAGGCAAGTTCTGCTTGACCTTGGAGTGACATTGAAAAATGAAATGCTGCTCTCAACTAGTTTAATGCCTCCACTGGAGTCTAGGTATGCAGCTGTTCCCCAGCAGACTTTCAGAGATGCCTAGAAGCCGCAGGATGAAGGCTGGCATTTAGTAGGAAAGACAAATAAACATAAGCAGGTTCTAATAAACTCCCTCTGAAAATTAGATACTTAGCCTGCACCGGCATTTTTTGAATAACCCAGCAGGTGCTGATCTGCGTCTTCACAAGCTTTTAAAAGCTGCTTCTGTTTCCTTTTTAGCTGCTCACTTTAATAGCACTCCCCTAACACACTGAGGTGTAATGACTACAAATTCACTGCTAGCTATATGTTCAAACGTGGAGTAATGATCAAACATTTAAAGTCCCTACATAACTATGCAATAAACAGATGTTATAGAGCTGACCAAATTGCTGAATTTCTTGCACTTATGATAAATGCACAGGAGAGGGAGCTGTAGTACCAGATTGATTTTTCACTGAAGGCATCTTAGCAAAGCTGAACACATGTTGATGGCCTGAAGGATGATACAAATGATGAGAAAATAGCTTGAGCTTTAATGTCAGCCACGTTTTTAAAAGGTTTCTAAATAGTTTTGTGCTATATGTAGCCAAGACATATGGACTTTAAGATCAATGAATGCTCTTAAGCTTACCCGTATGTTCCAGCTACAGAAATACATCTTACAAAGATTCTTGACTGCTTCGTGTGACATTAACACCTTCTAGGATTACAGATCAGTGTGACATAAGTGTTGCTGAGTGCAAAATGGGCAGCCAAGTGGAAAACAGGCTTCTGGAATTGCTGAGATAGGTTGGCTTGAAAGATGGGAATTTGAGAGCAATCAGGATAATTTTACATCCATCTAGTACAGAAATGGAGTTTAGAGATGAAGAAGAAAAATACCTATTCTACCTCGATATGTCTGTTCTTGTCACTTTGTTGTGTGAGCAGGGTCTGCTACAGATTGCTTCTCTTCAGCAACCTCTTTTTTAAATTTAATTTGCAAATAATGTAGCAATAATGGTTGCATCTCCCTTGTAACTTTAGCAAGACCAACTCCAAAGTGATTACAGTGTCTTAAACCCCTTACATTGCACCATGAGATATCTTTCTAAAAGATATTCTGAAAGCTGAACTAAGAAGATGGCTTCAACAGTTTTAAACACAGGGATCCATTACAGATGCACCCTCAAGTAAAAAGGAGCTAGTAAAAGAAAGCTCCCAGAAACATTTACCAGTAGTACTTATCATGACTTTAAGAGTAATCTGGACTGTCCTCCAAAACTATAATATATGTTCTGGTTTTTGTTTCCCACATGTACTTTGTTTTATTCAGACACAGATTCTTTTCTAAAACTCGGCACTTGGAGGCTGTGCCCAACTTTGAGACTCTAATGCAAACTTGGCATCACGCTTCAGGTGCCTCTGATGCTGCTATCACAAACCACACGTTACAGACCTCTTTTTCTAGTATTTATGATATGTTTGGAATCACAGACATTCTGACTTTAAAACCAGAAAAGACAGAAATTTGAATGCCTTTTTTCATAGTAAACTGACCCTGTGGAATTGTATTATTGCAGATTTTATCACTTTTTCTTTTATGGTTTCGAGAAGCTGTGACATGACTGTTATATCTCTCGGTGTGCACAGACTTATAATCTGCCATGCATAACTGTGAGACCATCTGAATAATCAATATTTAGCATTACTGAAATTCTGTGCATAGAAGGGTAACCCTGGACCTGATCTGAGAGAAAGAGATGTGAAACAGTGAAGAAAAGTGAGCTCCTCTGACCCCATCCCTGAACAGGGATTTGGGTGAGAAAGGATGACTTGCTTTCCTGCTGCTAGTATTTTCTCCGTTGCCTAAGAGAAAGTCAGGACCAGACCAGATGCCTCCTTTTTAGGTGACTAATGTTAATGAAATTCATCCCCTGGCCATGGCTAAATCAAACTTTTTGAACTGCAAAATTCCCTACATATTATTTTGGCAACCTAGATAAATTTTGGCTCTTATTTTCCTCTCAAAGCAGTACTGTGAGATAAGATGAGCTATATCCATGAAGGCTTGGCTAAATCAGATGCTATGGCTATTTTCATTTAAAAAATACAGTGGGAGGAGGAACTACACCCAGCTTTTACACAGCTGGTGACTTATTAGGTAGCTCACAAATGATGTGATGAGGGGGATCCACATCAAAGGGATTCAGTGGGAAACAGAAAAGCAGGCAATCAAAGCTGTCACCCTGACAGAGTGACAACTGCGAGGATAGCTCTGTAAATCTGTGGTTTGGGTGAGGGTAAGTGATCACAGAGGATGATTAAAACAATCAAACACAACACAAGACAGTCAAGGATACAGATCTTTTATTAGTATTATGTCCTGGACATAACAGAGGATGTTGGAGCTGTGGCCTGCCTTTCTATGTCATGGTGAATGAATGCCTTCATTCCTCTTTGTCTGCATTCCTTGGCTTGCAAAATGATGTTCCCTATTCTGTATTTTTATGAAGTCCCAGTCACAAAGCCCCAGTGTAAACTGTGTACAAAAAATATTTGCAGAAAAATTTAAGCAGCCTCACGGTATCCAAAAACTGTGCTGAAATCTCTTGCAGACAGTCTCCTGGCACCTCATCTGTGTGATCCCTAGCAGATACAAGCAAGATAAGTGAGACATGATCTCCTGTATTACACCAGCTGACAGAGCTGCAGAAAACAAGCAAGCTTTCAGGCACAGAAGCCCTTCTTCCTGCCTCAGAAAGAAGCCCCTGATTTGAGTGAAGAGGGGCCTGTGTGCCCCGAACAGAGGCTTCCGTCCGAGCCCTGAGGAAGGGCTCGTGTGCCCCAGGCCACCGTGCCTGTGCTCCAGCTTCGCCTGGCAGGCTTTGCTACTGTATCAGTCAGCCTAACAAAAGGTATTATTTCTTCTTCAAAAATTGCATCTATATCCTTAGACTATCACAATTATGATGTTGCCATTTGTATTAAATAACACACTAAATCATTCCACTAACAGGGACTGATCTGTTCTCTGCCGGGGTTACATTCTGTCTTTCATTGAATGTAACCCTGTCATCCCCTATTGTCTGTGTCTGCATGAAATGGATGCCAGTGGAGCACCACGGGACAGTAAAAGTTTCCTTCTGGAAACACCTATATTCAGTGATTGTGTAGGGTTTGCTTTCCCCCCTCTTCCAAATAGCAGCTGCTGAAAAATTTAAATGTCTGTTTAACCTTCGGCATTTTCATGCAATTTTTGCGTTAAGGACAGCAGGAAAGGAAGGTAGGAAGAAAGAAATGAACAGTAAGCACCATGCTATCCTGATTCATGGTTTATTCTGTATAATGCTTGCTGTGTAACAGTCCATCTAGCCCATTATGCTCCTGCCAAAAGCAGTCATAAACGATTGCTCAGGGAAGAGTAAGAACAGGAAAAATATGTGCAATGCATGCCCCTAATACTCTTCCAGCCTTCAATTATTTCTAGCTCAGGACCTTTCAGCACTAGATATAGCTTATATGCATTTATTATCTCCTCAATAAATGTGTTGCAGCTTCCCTTTTAATGTCTACTCTTTCGTTTGGTGAGGAATTAGACCCACACCTCACAAAGGAAAGAGCCACTTCCTTTCTTTATGTGTACATACACTGAATTTCATCTGCCATTTTGCCTCCAGGTGATCCAGTCTTGAGAAGACTTCCTGCATCCCACAATTAGCCTCACTTCCTTAAACAACTTAGGGCCATCCACAATCTGTCTTTGCCAGTGAATAAACCATCATTGTTTAATATGTTGAACAGTACAGGTCCCTGAATGTTCATGAACTTCTTTGGTAAAGTCCTCTTGCCTCCGAGGACTGACCATTTCTTCCAATTTCGTTTCCTATTCTTAAACAAACACTTCCCATCTCCCCACCCCTCTTCTATGGTAGCTACGTAGTTACTGTATTTTAGATGTTTGATCTGCTGCTAAACCAGAATTTATATGGCAGTTAAGGTAGAAGATGACAAAGAGTATGCAAGCAGCTATGCAAGTACAGGAGCAAGGTGAGATGACAAAGTTTGTTATTGCTTAGTTTGTCTCTCCCACTGTTTTCAAGGACAACTTCTGCAAGTTCCTACTGTGTCTAGCCACCTGGAGCCACAAAGAGCTTTCTGTCTAGATAATCATGGGGAGGGGGGAATAAAAAAATAAAAAAATTGAAGGCTGCTAAGCCTCCACCTTCTGAGGTGGTCAGCACATCCAATAAGAGGCCTATGGATTGGCAGAAGCCCAAGTCCGCCAAAGGACACACAAAGCACCACAGCCTGGCATAGGTCTGCACCTCAGCACTGCTGCCACTCACGCATGTGCTGAGCCTCTTTGTATGCTCTGCACAACAGAAGAGATTCCCACTTTTCTCCCATGTGCAGCTGCTCGAGAAAATCTGTGAGGAGGTGTCCCCCTCATCAGGGTAGAGCCCAGCATGCTCTTCTCAGCAGGGATGGGCTATGGCCAGAGCCAGAACGTGCTTTCTCCACACCACTGCAGCAGAGACTTGCCTAGGTAGTGCAATTACAATGGCAGTGCTTCCCCACTCGTTGCCCCAGATGTACTGCATCTCCCCTCCCTTCTCTGTCCTGAGCCCTTCTCCATTACTGGTGATTATCAGCTGAGCAAAACCTTCCTGGCAGCCTGCTTCAGTGGAGCTGGAAAAGCTCTAGACGATACTGTCGTACCTTGCTGGCTGGCATCCCACAAGTGCGTACGTCTGACTCCAATTTTGTTCCAGGGCAGCTCCCTGTTTTCCTTTCCTTCCCACCCCCAGTCCAAAATAAAATGGAAATCATTGGAGCTTATTCTAGCCTTAAAGAGACACCAGCTCTGCTCCCATACCAGACATACAAATAGTCAGCGATAAGGCTACCATCCATGCTTTGTATCTGGGTACAGAATATTACTTGTTTTACCTACTACACTGCTACACTCCACTGCCATCAGTGGCAAGTGCCACTATCCCATACTTTGTCTTTCTCATTCTCACTACCCTTATCTTCCTCAGCTGGCCTTTGGCAAGCATCCTAGTGCCTGTGAAGTCTTCTGAGTTTAACCATTCTGCTGGCATTCCCGATAGTGTGGGTGCTCTCTCAAGCAACCGGTCTTACTCTGGAGAGCAAGGACAGAGAAGTAGATAATACAGGAAATGTCTGGAGGCAGGTTTTGGACCAACCTTTGTTTTTTTTGGCTTTTTATGCACTTCTGAAACAGGGAGCAGAGCTCTAGCCTCGGGATGTCTCAGGGATTGCTTCCCCCTAAATGGTCTGTGTAACAGAGGATTTAGGGTATCTGCTGGGCAAGAGGAGAAGACCACGTGGGTCCTTCAGGAGGGGAGACACAACCTGGCTTCCCTGGCAGACCCTGTGGTGTTGTTGGTGGCAGCCCTGACCAGCAGGAGCGGAGGCCTAGGACTCCCTGGAGGTGAGCAAGGCCAGAGAGGGAGGCTTCTTCAGAGGGCCAGACCTGGAAAGGTTTCTGTGGGCATTGCCCATTTTTTGCTAAACCTAAGGTCTGCTCTATTTTCTTGTTAAATGACCTCCTTTGGGCTACACTAACAGGCTTTTCTAAAAAGTACTGTGCTCCTGCACTGCCCTAGGGCACACAGCCTGCAAGGAGGCTCTTCTATGTGTCGTGGGGACATTTTCTTCACCTCAGCCTCTGTGGGAGAAAAGAACAAAGTTATTTTGGGAACTGAATAGCAACAGCAGAGGTTTTTTGCCAGAAATAGTGTGCAGCATTTGTCTCCTGACCTGCAAGCCTAAGGAGAGGGCTTGAGCTCACAACCCAGCCATCCCACAGTCAAAGCATGTTTAAACCCAAGGGAAGTGTTCAGGGCTGTCTTTCTGGCACTGATCAGCTCTGGGTGGGTCCCTCTGGCAATAACAGAAGGATCCTGAAGGTCTCTGACTCCTGGGCTTTCAAGGAGGCAGCCACATTTACAAAGCAAGAACTCACTGCATCAAAGTACAGACAGGTCCTGAGGAAAACTCATGAAGAACGAGCTCCCGGGGATGCCAGACACCTTCTGGCAGTGATAAGGAAAGGAGAGTACCAGCAGAGGAGCAGAGACATTTCTGTAGGTGGCACATCCAGTTAGAGGCTGACCGTGGTGCAGACTAGTGTTTCTCTGTACTAATAGGACCTTTGTGAACCAGGGTGAGAGGGATGTCTCTTAGGAACAATAGCACTGTGAGTCCAGCAGGACATTTAATGCAGCATAAAGACTGTGCCTGAATAGACATGGAACATGCACAACAATATTTACATACTCTCATTAACAATTTGGGATTCATTCAGAGAAATTACATGCAAAGTCTTGACAAGTTTGAGTTGCAAAACCATTTTATTTTGCTCTTAAAAACAAAACAAAACAGAAAACAACACTGAGAAAAACTATCTTGGGAAAAGAATTGATAACGTTATGTTTTTAGCTTCCAGATTGAAAGAAAGCAAATTAGGACCTTTCTACCTAATAGCAAAGAAAAGTAAAATTGAGCTATGTTCTTTCCTTCTAGCGCTGTAGTGATGAATTAAAAGATAGATAGCTGAAACCAGGATAACAGGTTATTTGGTAAATAAAAGATTATGTAAACCTGAGTGTTTGATGAGTAGCTATAAAGAAATTATTTCTTTATCACTCCACGTTGAAGTAGATAAAATCTATTTATCTTTATCCTTGGCTATGTATGACTCTCCATCTTGACCATATAGTCAACACATACTCAGGTATCTTCAGTACAGACTCAATTATTCTTGCTTGGTAGCTCAAGGACACCTACCTATCCCCACACATGAATGTCGGTACTACTACTGAATTTCACAGGGAATGGAAAAGAGGAAAAAAAATCAAACTGCTCACTGTTATGTCTTTTCCAAATAATTTTGTGAAAGAGGCCTAGTCTTCTTCAGGTTCCACATTTTCTGTCACTAAATAAAACAGAGAAATGCCAAACATTTTGAAGTTTCAGTCACTAGGGACCCCCAATGACGTTAATGCTCCTGGAATGTCATTTGGCCAGTTGTACAGAATGAGTTGGGTTTTTTGTCCTTGTATGCAGCTACACCTTTAAATAAAATAGTAAACAATAGTCATCATTGTGATTCTTTAAAAAAGTCTGCTAAAAAGAAATATTAAGGTTTTACACACTTGCATGTTTCTGAGGGTGTTTGAGGGCTGAACAGAAGAAATGGAAAATGCCCTATAAAGCAGAAAACACAACAGGGCCAAGGGGATGTTAAAGACAAATGCCTGGAAATCGTCTATCAGATCCCAACCAATACTTCTTTGTAAAATGCATTTCTAGCAGAAAAAATAATAATGGAAACCACCCTTTCTGGCCAAATCTGTAGGAAAAAAAAATGGGGGAAAAAATCATTAGTTTTATCTGCAGCAGGAAAAACAAGGTGCAGTACTTGTTGGCACTGCAACGTGAGCAAGGTGATACAGCGACTGATTTACCAGCGAGGCTCACACACCATCCACTATGGTGCATATAGTATCTGTCCCATTACAAAGTAAAGCAAAGCAGTAGAGCTTCACGCTCCTCCCCATATGGAGGAGCACCTCTGCCTGCAGCACCTGTGCAGCTGGAGTCTACCATAAAGGATTGACATAGAGGCTGATCCTACAAACTGGGGTAATGTGGAAGAGCTGTGACAGCCTCCAGTTAAGAGAAACATTCAAGCAAATTTACAGCTGAAGAAGGTGTCAAAGTTCCATCGAAAGCAAAAAGACTGAAGAACATTTTTAAACCCCATTAGCTTCAATGAGAATTAAATATGTGATTAAAGGTAAGTGCATAATTTTGTGAATAAGAATTCTTTAATGACCCGTAAATCTACAGCTGTCTCATCAACATTATCTAAAGTAGGACCAGAAATTATTTCTAGTAATCTGAGGATAAACTACTTGAAAATTAAATTTTACGATGAGCAAGGGACAATGATTCATACTAGAAATCTACACTTCACTCTCTTTCTGTCAGTCAAAACTGAACCTAAATCTCCTCACAGACACAAGGGTTTTTATTACCACCAATTTTATTACTTTATTTGTAGTTTTTATTTTCTTGTTAAAACTAGATAGAAGTTATCTAATAACTATGTTTGCATGGATCAAGACTTCATAAAACCCTCTTAAAAATTGATGGTCTCATAAAGTAGCAGTCAAGCATGTTGAAATTGTATTTTTCATAGCTTAACTGTGCAAACCTATAAAAGAAAACCCTCGTAGGTTTAAAACTGCAGCAGCATGCACTCCCACCTCTCTTTCTGCTACATGTAGGTGCTGTATCCTCCTATGGTCACATCCACCAGGGCAGGGTCAGCACAGATGCTGCTGTCCCATGGCATGGCAGAACAAGCTGAGGGCCCCCCATGGGGCAGGTGGCCACTCGGGCAGTGCCCGGCGGTGGGCAGCTGCAGAGTCCTGGTCCCATGTCCCAGAGGCATTCAGAGATCACCCAGAATCACAGACCTGATAGTCGAGGTCCTGTATTTATAGGTCCTTTTCATATTGCTGACTTCTTTTTCAAGTCTAATCTTTTCAGGATGTTCCCTGTTCCCTACATACTTGTGGAAAATTAACTGTGAGAAGAAGAAAAAAAAAATCTTATATAATTTTTGACAACTTGACATTCCATAATTATGGTGGACTTTTTTTTTTTTTCCTTTAAAATTGTAAGACAGGACTAGAACTGCAGTTTTTTTTGTTGTCGTTTTGTTGTTTTTTTTCAATTGCCTCCTCATCCACTAAGCTTTATTCACCATCTGAAATACAGAGATCTATTGATAAAACAACAATTTGAAACAGAAAGTTTAAATTTATTGAGTGTTTCAGAGTTTTTTAATAAAATAACATTTAATATTTCTTGCCTTTCCCCTTATACTCCACTTCTACCTCTTTTTACATTCCACACTCCAATGAGGAGAAGGGAAAAGAGATGCATTATAGAGATCATTAGCTTTTTGGCTCTTCCTAACTTGGAAACAGAAAAGGTTTTGATAATTTTAGGGAGAAAATTTGCTTTTTCTCCTGAAATATTTATCACATTCTACAAGTTTCTATTCCATACGGTTGTTCGCCTTTACACTTCAGAAATTCAAGTCAGTCATTCCCTAGCAGTTTCCTTCTAGTAGTTCTTACATTAAACACCAGATGTCAGGTTTTCCACCCAAACATCTTTAAACACGTCGTAAGCATTTTTGGCATTCAATAAACTCTGGTCTAACTGTAAAGAAGAAAAACACAGGGGGAGAAAAAAAATAAAAGTAAACAGTGCTTGTACAATCTATTTGGTATAACACGAGTTTGACAATTAGTTCTTAAAATTTATAAACTACAACCATGCTGGAAATGCCAGTATGGGAATTGGATCTGCCTCTCCATATCCTGAGGCTGGTAAAAGGCAGGATGCAGCAGCATGGTAAATTTATTTAATCAGTGGAGGCCTGTTGTGTCCCTTCTGTGTCCTTCTAAAAGACTGTGCAAATGGGAGACACAGACCATAACATATATATAGAATTAAAAGTTTGTGATAAATCATAAAAACATGCAGCTTAGCTAAACACTGAACTCCCCTTTGGGAGTGAAGAGTTTTTAAAATGGGCTATTGTTCATTGTACCAAAGCAGAACTGATTCTGAGGCATGAAGCGAGTTCTAGACTTAAATGCTCTGAAAGCTTGAAAATATTAAGGTACAGTGCTGTGCATCACAACTAATGTAACAATGGAGAAGTGCTTTTGTTTTTGATCGTGTGGTCTCTGATCAGATCCAGCTCTAAACATATGATGCCTGGCTGTCAGCTGAAGGAGCAGTTCTCCATTGAAAGAACATACTCCCAGACTGAAAAAGCAGAATGACAGTAATACGCACCGTGCTTTCTTAACAGTGGTTGTGTAGCTTTTACTATCATGAGCATTCAATATAATTGCTTTTTGTTTTTCTTTTCCCCACAAGTTCCTTGTTCGTTTTACACAGGGTCCTGCCTTTGCTAAAGGTTTCCTTCCTAGTCAACTGATGCTTTTCACGGATGGTTTTGTTTACAGATCTCGGAGCTGGTGAGAAGGGAACTCCACCATGTCGGTATTGACTTGGTAGATGAGGTAAAGCTCTCATACTGAGTTTTCATAGATTGTTTATAATATAATCTGAAAACTATTAACCATAATACTACGTACGCAATAAACTCACTTAAAAATGAAACCTTTCTATGTTTGGTTTTCTCTGGACTATAGACAAAGCTATTTGAATGCTTTACGATTTGAAATTATAATACGCTCCTGTCTGCAGTGAAGGCTTTTTCCCCCGCCCTGGAAGAGAACAGAGTAAAAGAACTTACAGTGTGTCCTTACGAGCTTAATGATGGCCAGTAGAGGAATAAAAGAATTTGAGTGCTACAAGCAAAATCTGGAAAGCAAAAAATCCATAGCAGGCAACAACATAATTACTTTATATATGGCAAGATAGCAGGAGGCAGAATAATGTCCTGGAAACCTCCACTTTCAGAAATGGAGGAGGAAAACTCAGAAACAAAGAGATCTGTTCTGATAAAGTCCCAGAAGTGGTGATTCAGGAAGTAAACCTGTTAAGGAGCGGAGGCAGGAGCTCCAAAAAAGAGTGGCAGAGCAGGCAACCTACTTGTTTTCCTCCCATATCCTCTGCAACAGGATTTCCTTGTCACATCGTGTGGAGCCATGTAAATATGCCCCCTTTGGCTACGTGACAGGAATCATTTCCTCCACAGTGCTTGTAGGAAAGGAAGGCAAAAAAAAAAAAAAAAAAGAAAAAAAAAGAAGAGAGAGAGGTCAGGATCTTGGGGATTTGTATTAGCAGATAGCACTTAGTCAGGAAAGGGATAAAGATTACAGGGGAAATGGTGCTATTGCTCTGTTATCCTTTTCTGTCACACATACTTTTTATATTAATCATAAGAAATATGTGGAAAAAAATAATCTTATCTATTCTTCACATTCAATTTCTAATTGGTGCTTAATGAAGGGAATAAAGATTCTTGAATGTACCTAGAACAACCTCAGGAGCTGAAATCTTTTTAGCATCTTCAGGTATGAAAGTAAAAACATTTTTGCCCAAGTTTCCAAATATTTCTGTATGTATGTACATCCCCCCCATAAAAGAAACATGGTAAAAGAGGCACTATACATCACGACAAGTTTAGTGTCATAATCTTAGCTGTGTTCTCTCTGCTTCAAGGATTCCAACGCTGAATAATAGCTTAGATTAATAGTCTAGCTTTGGCATTACTGCACATTGTATCATACAACCAAGGGGAGTTCAGGTGGTATGACTATGTGCCTATGTCACCTTTTCAGTCTCTGTACTGAAGGTTCATCCATTTGCAGCAGCCTAAGAAATCTGGCAGCAAGGCAACAGCTGTACTGCAAACCTGTAAGTCCTGTAGCCCCATATGAATGCAGTTTTGCCAGTTTACAGGCTTAATTTGGTGTGGTTAATTCCCAGATAGGAAAATACTGCTTCAGTATGAAAGAATCCAACATTCACACTAGGAACTGCATCAGTATAACTCCCAGGAAAGAATTTTATATATAGATATATATAGATATATATATATATATATATATCCTGGAAGAGGCATATAGGCTTCCTTAGTGATCTATCTGCAGAAAGTGCTGTGATTCGTCTTGAAAATACTTTATATTTGTGTTCTGAAGGAACCACAGATAAATATTTTCACAGCAAAATTAGAAGTACTCAATAAATGCACTTCATTAGTATTGGCAGCCTCAAGAAAGCCTACAGCTGTTTCACATATGTATGGCTGAACCAGTAGCCTTTTGTCATTAGATCTTTCCAGATGTCAAAATTTTGTAGGTGATAAAAACTTTAAAGACAAATCTGATTGCAATGTACAGTTATTGGTTGATCTCCAACAGTTGCTCACTTCTCTTTATTTTTATGGTCAGTCTTATGAGCAGATTGAGTCACTGCAAGACGGAGGTGAGGTCACACTAAATCAAGCAATCATAAGTAGTCAGACATCTCCTGATCTGATAGTTACTGTAATTATATTTACTTTTTTTTTTTTTTAATAAAATCTCTCTCTGTTAATGAAAAAGGCAAGCTTTGGATTGGAGACTGAAGCATATGCCGGTGAGAATTTTCTCCATAAGTCTGATCCAAGTTTGTCTGAGGTTTAAAGTTATAACAATGCTTCTTATCCTGGTGCTCTGAAACTATGTCAAGTGAGCCTCAGTGCTTGTCCTCATGAACAGAGATTTGTGTAGCAAGAACCTCTCTCAACTTGCAAATGTTGTCGGCTTCCCAGCAGACAGGCATATGAGTGATTTCTTGGGAAAGCTGCTGTGACAGGTTGGCATTTTTGAGATGTTTTGATGTTGCTGATAAGCAGCACCAGATCCACCAAACAAACTGCAGGGCTTTCACCGCAACCTGGGCTTGCCAGCAGATTCAGATTCCACTGAGAGCCTCAGAGCTTTGCTTTCTGCCCAGACAGTATCTTCAAGTGTTACATTTTTTCCCCATTTATGCTTTGCTGGGATAAGAGGTTTATTGATGACCTTTCATTACCCCAGGAATCGTTTCAACATCTCCTGCTCTTTTCTTTTTATAACTCCATCCAGGACTTATTGTGCAAACCAAGCAACTAACCTTGTCGTTAGGGTAAGACATATTAATGTTGCTCCTAAAATGGCTACTAAAAAAACAATTTCTGTAGGGAGAATGCAAACCATTTCTCACCTATATTTATCAAGTTCCTGGCCAAACTTTTTTATTTTATAAAAACAGCTCTCTACTGCAGCCTGTCAATTGCCCTAGCTGCCCTGCACTTTTTAATATTATTACTTTTTTGCCTGTTCTAAAACAAGACATTTGATAAGAAGATTGGAGAATGCTTTTATGAACAGTTCTTTCAAGGTCGCTGAGTACTACACACACAAAGACACGTGATGTTGTGTGCAGGCATTATTGGCATGTATACAAGCATATGGCTGTTTTCAGCGGTATACAGTAATTCCTAAGGCAAAATGCATGACATTTATCAACACTTTTTTTTTTTTCAATGTATGCAATGAAGTCTTTAAGAATCAACCTTCAGCTTAACTACAGTGGGGGACAAAGAATGTCCCATGCAAAGAAAACAAAAGAAAGGAAAGGAAAGGAAAGGAAAGGAAAGGAAAGGAAAGGAAAGGAAAGGAAAGGAAAGGAAAGGAAAGGAAAGGAAAGGAAAGGAAAGGAAAGGAAAGGAAAGGAAAGGAAAGGAAAGGAAAGGAAAGGAAAGGAAAGGAAAGGAAAGGAAAGGAAAGGAAAGGAAAGGAAAGGAAAGGAAAGGAAAGGAAAGGAAAGGAAAGGAAAGGAAAGGAAAGGAAAGGAAAGGAAAAAGAAATTATCTTTCAAGGAATTCACTTAATGGATTCTCTGTTGGTTGCTGTGTCTTTGCAGCCCTTCTGAAAGGACAGGCCACCTGACACCGTGTACGTGTTGCCTCACATACTGGATGTGTACTGCAGCAAGTAAGCTGTTAAGTTTTGGTCAAGGCAATGAGCTACCTGTTCTGAATTTTGATGCTTCTCATTTCCCACTGCAGTTCACCGTAGGCAAACTATCTATAGAATAATCAATACCACATATAGAGTAATCAATAGACCACTGCTTTAATTTTGCAGGATCGCAATTCAGCCACCTTTTTTCCATCCATCTGTGAAGATTTTCTGAGTGTGGCACCTCTGCAGTGAAGCTAGACTTTACAGGCTGAAAAACACAGGAGATGGTCCTACTCACCTTGTAAATTAGCGTCAAAGCCTTAAAAATGAGACTTTATTTTGACAAGTGATGATATAAAAAAGGTATCATCTTACTCTGCAGAAAGACTTATGGAGAGTAAGCAGACGTTACTTTTCATGGCAGTAATAAAAATAAGTCTGTGGAAAGGAAGTGCAGCATTTTGCTCCTGCTAGTGAACTAGATTTTATTTTGCCTTTTCTTTCCTTGGTAGAATTGTTACATGTGTCCTACTAAATATTTTCTCTGGTATACTCGGAAAAATTCAACTGGAAATCTGCACATATAAATGTTATCTGACCGGGGGAAAATGCTTAATTCCTGTGTTCTTACACAAAGAGAGCACGCTGCTGGAGGTACCACAGCAATACCTACAGCCTGCACCGCAGACCAGGGATGTACTGGCCCAAGCGGCGCCCCAGCTGCACGCACTCTCTGTCACACACAGCTGACAGTCTAAATAACCGAGACAGGCAAAGGGTAAAAGGGGAAACAGAGATAGAAGAGTATCTTGTCCAAGGCCACGGGGCCAGCCGGTCACCCAGCTGTGATTAGAGAGGAGGCCCCGGCTCGCACTGCAGCGTGCACCCAGCAGCTCCAGCTGTGCCGGCCGTGCTCTGCGGAGGTGATAAGTCCCAGCCGAGTCACGGAGCACGTAATGGGAGCCTCTGCTGATAACGGCGGGCTTTGCTGAATTACAGACAAGCACAAGGAAGTCTTCAAAGTCGCTGTGGAATTTGGCTTTCAGAAGCGGAGCAGCATAATTTAAAAGAGCTGCTTTGAACAGCTCTGTGTGTGCCCACTGCCTGATCAGGTTAATTACTTAATTTGATTATTTTCTGAAATCCGTTTAAATTATTAACATTGGGGAAAAAAATCAAGTACAAATGATAAAAGCATAATTTGATAATCACGTAATAAGGGTAGACAATTGTTTTAACAAATATTCAACTTCTTTTCAGGCCTGAAGCTAAGAGTGAAAAGATAGCAATTTGCACATCAGAGAATTACTCCTGGTATTTTTGAAAATGTGCCTGCTAAGTATTTAACAAAATATTCTATTCCTGTGTTGTTCTGCATTGTTAATTAAAACAATAATACCTATGAAATGTATTTGCCCTTCAACACAGTTTACTGTGCTGCTGTCAGGTAATTCTGTGGAGAGCTATTGCTTCAAAAATAACTTCAAAGGCATATTAATAAAAATAATGCAGTAATGAAGGTTTCTTTCCTTGGGAGAGCCTAAAAATGCTGATGCAGTTTGGAATGCTCTCATGCCTGTATTGCTGCTGACGGTGGTAAATAACTTCAGCTTCCTCAGAAAGGCTGCATCACATCCAGGTTGTGCACCAAGGTATTTCTTTCCAGATAAACGTTGATAAATAATACGGGCATTGTCTGCTGTTTGGATTGTTAAGACGAAAATCAGTGATTGTTGAATACATGGAATGTAGCTTGACGTAGACATGACTCTGGGACTAAGAGTGAGACCACCTGGGGAAGCAGTCTGTGCTCATGAGATTCCTAGTGCAATCTCTCAGCTTTAACCTCAAGAACCTGGAAATACATCCTGCTGCTCCACAAAAATTTTGCTAAGTGCCTTGCTTCGCTTGAATGGTTCTTTGCATTTGGAGAAGATAAAAGTGATCCCCAAGTGATGAACCCGGATGACATCGGGGATGATAATATGGCAAGAAAGTAGAGGAGGAATAAAAGATCTGGGTGAGAAGGAGGAAGTAGTTTTCAACAGCTGCTGATGAGTCTCAGTGTGAAATTGGATTCAGCAAGATCAAGAACAGAAACCCGGTAATGAGTCTTCTACAGAGCTTTAGGCTAAACACAGAGCTTTGTGGTATTTTTAGGAAGAGAAACGTGATAGGAAAGATATTAAAAAACAGTGCTGCAGACAGAGGACTAGGAAGAAAACAATGTCACTGGTTAAAAAGAGGATTTTGAAGATGTATGCAGAAAACATCATTCCAAAACAAGAGAAAGGCTAAAGAGGATGAATAGAGGTTGTAAGTGCCCTGTAAAAGACGGCCTGAGACGCTGACAAAGATTTGTTTGAAAAGATCTATAAATTTCGGAAAAGCATTTAACCTCTCTTGCCCGGATGACGATACTAAGCAGATTTGAGGTAAGCTGATATGAGGTCCAAAAGGTGTGATTCATTTGGGCAATGCTTTCCCTGCTTGAAGAAGCTTCAGCATATCAGTATGTTTGTTTGAGAATTCCAGTGATGTGACAATGACTATATTCTCCTCCTAAAGGTTTCTAATGAACGTATATGCAAGGGGTATTTATTGGAATTTCTGGCGATAATTTCAAGACACATAGTTATATTTTGAAGGTTGTTTCCATAGTGCTTGACAAAAATAATGGCACAGGCTGTTTTCTAAATACATTCTGCAACAATGAAACTAGGTAGACTGTTATTCTTCCTGATTTAATTAGGATATTCATAAGAAATGATTCTAGTGCATGCATTTTTCTAACCTATACCTTCTGTAGAACATCCATGACTCTTTCACCTCAGAAGATGAACAGAAGCCCAAGAAGATAAATCTGTATTTTCCTTCTAGCTGCAGAAAAATATTTCATAACTATTAAAGTCAAGTACTGTCAAGGACACTTTCTTTCACGTACTATAATTCAGATGCTAGGATTTTTCTAGGTGAGTTATATGACTACATCTTCTTCACCACCTAATAAATTGGGCCTATGTAACCCATCCAAACTCAGAACAGTAGGTGAAGGACAGTCTTAAGGAGTTCTGTTCTCACCAGGAGGTCCCAGAAAACTTTTGCCATTACAGCTGTGCTGTTGACACAAGCTTTTGTCTCAGAAGGTTATAGACTTTTTTTTTTTTTTTTGGTGAAAACCATCAAGCTGGCAAACTGTTTCATAGAAATAGTTTCATATTTCATAGAAAACAGGACCATGTCCAGAGTGTAAGTGGCTTGTACTGGATGTATTAAGGAGAACCCAAGACAATATAGTAAATGTGGAGTGTAAAGAATAATGAGAACTACAAGTGTTGAGGGGCAAACAGGAGACCCTGAATTTTTATTTATTTTTCAAAATAAATATCAGCATCTAAAAATATTTCCCGCAATACCCAGAATGCATTTGCAATGGCAGGCAAAATGTTAACTGTTATATATATATTAAAAAAAAAAAAAAGAAGATAAATGAAATTCTAAAAAAAAAAAAAAAGTATGTAAGTTCTACACCCAGTGACTCAGTACCACACTGCCTGTTACTTACATGGGAATACTACCCTTCAGATTTCATTAGAGGTCATCAGCATAAGCCCAGAAGGATGAACGTTAATTACCCATCCTAAAAACATTAATTATTTTTAGTAGAAGTAATTTCCACAAAGTCTCAAGAACTGAAGTCTTGGGAAACTGAGCCCTCCTTTTTCATATATATGTGTATACACACACAGCGCCGGTACAGACAGCTCAGCCTGCTCTAGCCCTGCTGTACCGCTGAAACTCTCCAAGTTGCTATGTTCTCCATAGAACTGCCTCGCGACTGTGTGCAGTAATCAGCTCTGCAGCTTCTTATACGCTGCACAGACCGGTACTTTCTTTCAGTGAAGTCTTATGCAAGGTTTTGTTGTTTGACATAAGGAAAGAAAGGAGGGGAGGAAGGGAAAGAAGTAACTGAGGAAAAATAAGGAAGGAAGCCAGATAATACTATGCAAAACTTTATAGATTGGGAAAAGTTGGGTTCACTGATGTGATAGCCACAACTTCTTTGCTTCTCTATAACTGCAAGTGCCTGTCCTGGATTTCAGCTGCAGAATTTGAAAATCAGGCATGAGTAAAAGGACAGCCAGCAAGCATAGCTGTTCACACCAAACCCACTGACAGGCTTAACAAAGGAAAACCCAGCTTTGCCACACTTGCAAGGACTAGAGGATCCGGGCTCTGTTGGAGGGTGGTGGGCAGAGCTCCTCAAAACGGAGGCCCCCTCGTGCCCTGCCAGCCGCCGGTGGTATTTGGGCTGCAGAGCTCAGAGGTGGGGCTCCCTGCTGAGGTAGGCTTGGCTGCGTGCCACGGGGAGAAAAGCAATCTCTCAAGGAACTAGGCTCAGTTCCACGCAACTGTGTTCAAACACGACAGAGCTCTCATAAACCAAACAGCTTGGCGAGAAAAGGCTTCATGAAGGACGCAAAGCTGCCCCCTGGACTGACAACACCTGGGTGACAGCCGGCCCCAAGCAGCCGGTGTGGGGACGGAGCCTTCTGCCCCGGCGTGTGGCTGCTTCTTCGCCCAGCTGACAGAGCCCCGGGCAGCGTGCCCAGCAGCCCTCTCCGCCCCCTGCTCCTCGTCCCGCTGCCGGGGCAGCCTCCCGCGGTGTTTACGGCTCAATGGAGGGCCGGGCCGGCGAGGGCGCGTCAGAGCGGGGCGGGGACGCGGGGCGGGGGCGGGCCGGGGTCGGCGGGGCCGGGCCGGGCGCGGGCGCGGTGGGTGCGCGCTGCCCCGCGGCTCAGGGGGCGGCTGCCCGCCTGCGCGCCGCGGCATGGGGCTCGGGCTGCGGCCGAGCCCGCGGGGGCGGCGCTGAGCGAGGCGGGCGGCCCCCGCCGCTCCCTCCGCAGCCCCGGGGGGAGGAGGCCGGGCGGCGGCGGCGGCGGCGGCCGGTGCCCGCGGGCGGCCGGGGCTCGTAGCGGCGGGGCTCGGGACCCGGAAGCAGAAGCGGCGCCGGGAGGCGGCTGGATGGGAAGGAGCGGCGGCGGCGGCGGGCGGCGATGGGGGAGCAGCAGAGCTCGCTGAGCGCCCCGCCGACACCGGCCGCCGCCGCCGCCGCGCCGCCGAGCCCGGCCGGGAGCCCGCGGGAGCCCGGCGCGGACGAGCCGCCGCTGGAGGCGGCGGGGCCGGGGCAGAGCGGGGAGCCGCCGCCCGAGCGGCGAGGGGCCGGCGGGGACGAAGACGAGGAGGAGGAGGCGGCGGCCGGGCCGGAGCAGCCGGCGGCCCCGGCGGAGGAGGGGCCGGGGCCGGAGGGGGGCAGCGGCCGCCGCCGCCCCCCCCGGCGGCACGTGTACTGCACCGTGTACTGCGTGGAGAACGACCGGCCGGCCGCCCGCCGCGCATCGCCGCCCTCCCCCGGGGGCGGTGGTGGCGTCGGGCGGGCCCCGGCCCCGGTGACGGCCCCGCTCCCGGCCCCGCTCCCGGCCCCGTCGCGGCGCGGGGTGGCGGCGGGCGGCGACCCGCTGGCGGCGGGCGGCAGCGTGGAGGTGGTGGACTTGTACCTGCTGCCCGAGCCCTTCTCCGGGCTGATCGCGGGGGACTTCGGGCCGCTGCTGGTGCTGAGCTGCCGCGTGTGCCTGGAGGAGAAGCCCGTCAAGCCGCTGTCCTGCTGCAAGAAGGCGGTGTGCGAGGAGTGCCTCAAGCGGTACCTCAGCTCCCAGGTACGGCCCCTGCCCCGGGGGATCGGGGGTACGGCGGCGGGCAGGGACCCCGGGGGAAGAAGGGCTTTTCCGTGCCGGGCAGGCAGCTGCTTGCTTGCAGGCGGCTGCTGCTTCACCGCCGGTTTGCCAGCCGGAGTGCTGTTTCAAACCGAAATCAGCAGCTTGAAAGCCAACCTCTGGCCTCGCTAGTGTTTCTAGGAGCTGGTTTAGCATCACAAAACACTCGGGCATTGTTTCCGCCACCAGCGTAGGCGTGCCCTAAACCCGAAGAGCAACGGGAGGTGTCGGGCGTGTGGGAAAAACCAAACCAAACCGAGCCCTGTGCCGTACGCCTTCTCGTACGAGCTCAGGAGGAACATTTGCGACGTGCAGAGTGGACGTGCTGGGTGGCTGGTAGGAGGTATTTTTACACCTGCTGGCCCCGGGAGCCGTGCCGGGGTGGTCCGAGCTCCAGCTGGACGGCGTGCCTCGGAGCTGGATCGGCAGCTCCAGCTCCATCGAGCACTATAAATAGACGGAGGGCTCCTCTGAGCAGCGGACATCGCACGGCTTGGGACGTGCGCGTGCCTGGCTGGGCACTGGCAGGCCTGCTCGGCACTGGGTAGTGCTGGTGGCCTTTGTCCTAGCTAACACGAAACTCACTGAGGTGTTCATGGAACACGTTCATCGTGTTTAGGTAACTCATAAGGGCCTTATGTGGGAGCTGATGGGGTGAGAGGAGCTGGGAGGTGTGCTTTTGTACATCTCCTGTAACGCTGAAATTCAGGAATGCTTAGCAAGACTTAGGCACAAAGCCCTGCATGCTTTAGTTTGGTTTGTAGTCAAGTGATGAGCTGAAAACTTGGAAAGTTTTTAGAGTACGTTGCCAATACATGTTTGTGCCTCCTTGGTATTTGCCACCAAGGTCATGTGTCAGGATATTGTCTCACTTTGGAGATTGCAAAGTGGTGTGGCGTGAAGGTATTCATTTCCAGCTTCTGTAGCTTTACACAACCTGCTCTACTTGTTGATATGATGAGCTGTGGTAGTCTTTTCCTTAATGAAATGGGTAGTAACATATTTTGGGAAATGGCCAGGCAGGGTCTTCAGGCATCACCCTCAAGAGACTTCCCTGTCTTTGGAAGTATTCACAGTTGGGTTAGATGGGGCTTCGAGCAATCTGGTCTGGTGCAAGATGTCCCTGCCCGTGGCAGGGGAGCTGGACTAGATGGTCTTTAAGGGTTCCTTCCAACCCAAAGCATTCTGTGATCAAATCTGAATGTCTACAGTGAATATGTTTGGCTAGGCCCTTCTTTTGATCAGTGAAAAAGAGATGTTTTTAGAGTGTAACTTGTCTAAAATAATTGAAATACCCATAAACGTGCGTGTTTTGTCCCAGTTGTTTTCTTTGAGCAAGAAGGGATGTAGTAGGATCTCACCAGGCCTGGGAAGGTGTACCAGAGCAAGATTCAGCCTCAAACCCAAAATAGTGTTGATTCTGAGCTAAAGCGATAGAGAGGATCACTTACAATGACCCGACTGATCTGTGTGATCTGGTAGCTAAAGCTGTACCTAAGAACTAAGGTATAGCCTGGGTTTGGCTGGGCTCTTTGAAGATGATGCCGTGGCTTGGTGGCTGGAACAGCTGCTGGGCTTGGGAGCCAGGTAAATACCCCGTGAGGTGGATTTAGCATTGGCCAGCTGCTTTATGTACGTACAGGGATGCTCTCTTGAAGGAAGCCGCTGCTATTGCTGAGCACTCTGCAAAACTTATCCCAGAAGCTATTAAAAGGTCTATATGGCAGATAGCCATATTGATACACGTAAAAGATGGAGCAGGGATACAAATGCAGAGAAAGAGAAGTCTGCAGCAAGGCAGCTGATCTTGAGATGGAGATTCATGGAGTGGTTTTGTGGACACACAGACTTTATTACACATGCTGTATTCTGACCAGATAGAATTTTAGTTGCTTGATGTACTTGTTTGGGGAAAAGGGAAACCAAACACCCTCAAATATCCACGTATTTTTACCGTATCTCCCTTTTTTTGAGAAGAACAAGTGGTATTTCTTTGAGAAGAACAAGAAGTGATATATCTTTCCTTCATGCTGTAGAAGGATCCTGTGACCTGCCAGCAGGCCGAGGGAGGTGATTTTCCCCCTCTGCTCTGCTCACGTGAGACCCTACCTGGAGTAGTGGATTCAGCTCTGGGGCCACCAGCACAAGAAGGACATGGACATATTAGAGGAAGTCCAGAGAAGGGCTGTGAAGGTGATCAGTGGGCTGGGGCTTATTCAGCCTGGAGAAGAGAAGGCTGTGGGGAGACCTTATTGCGGCCTTCCTGTGCCTAAAGGGGGCCTACAAGAAAGCTGGGGAGGGACTCTTTGTCAGGGGGTATACTGGCAGGACAAGGAGAAATGGCTTTAAACTAAAAGAAGGTAGGTTTAGATTAGATATAAGGAAGAAATTCATTACTCTGAGTGTGGTGAGGCACTGGCACAGGTTGCCCAGAGAAGCTGTGGATGCCCCATCCCTGGAGGTGTTCAAGGCCAGGCTGGATGGGGCTTTGGGCAACCTGGTCTGGTGGGAGGTGTCCCTGCCCATGGCAGGGGGTTGGAACTGGATGGGCTTTAAAGTCCCTTCCAACCCAAACCATTCTGTGTTTTTATGACTCATCCTGAGGATAGAGCTACAGGCCTGTCATATCAGAGGAATTTCTGGGAAGATGAGTGGAAAGACAGTATGGGATAAAAATAAAATCATCTTTGAGACTTAGCACTTCATTTAGTAATTTCGTTCCTAAGAAGAAAACTTAAAAGTTTGAAAAGAGTAAATGCTGGAAAGCTGGTACTTTTCAAAAATTGTAACATTTTCAATTTGGATGCAGTCAACTTTGTGTAGGAGTGTACCTGAAACTGATGGGAGGAGAGTGGAAGGAGAGATAAGAAACAGGAATGTGCATTTAGGTCTGGTTTCTGTGTCAGAGAAGTAGCAAGCTGTGCCCTTTGTTTGAGAGGACACTGACTCCAAGTCTCTGGAGAAGGAGTGGTCTTTTATGCTGAAAACGTGGTGTATATTGGCAGAAGTGTAACACTTGAAAGAAATTGTTGTCTTTAATGTCTGTGTTTGTTTTACCCCTGAAGAAAGCTGGAGTCTTGATGATGGCTTCAGTGTGATTTCTGAAATGACGCTTAATGGAGTAGGCCAAGTAAAAACCCTGTTAATGCCCTGTAATGTCTTCTGTGCAGATGTATAACTGCGTCAAAACTTCAGCCTTAGAGCACTTTATAGATCTGAAAATCAACTGAAGCTTTAGGTGCTATTGAAAAGAAGTTTATCTAGATGAAAATGCTTTGACCGCAGAGTTCTCTCCTTGTTTTACGGATGTGGGGGTAATATGGGGGCAGTTGATTTAGGAATGTTGCCTTGGGAAGGTCCTTAGAGGTCAAATCCAGTCTCTCTTATCACTGGCACCTTGCTGCATAATCCCTTTCAAGGATTTAATGCATGGTGTAGAAGCTTATCAGGTGAGCCAGCTCCCAGGCTGATCTGGAGCCTGACTTGTAGTAAGGGGCATAATTTTACCTCAGCCTCAGTTCAGTTATTCTTTCTCTGGGCCTTATACTTGCAGACCACTCAGGGCTTTTTAGGGTCTGAGTAAGACCACTTTACCTAATATTTTACAAAAAAAAAAATAATAAAAAAAGTGAATATCGTTTTGGACCCAGGTAAATTGAGGAAGGCATAGGTATGTGTAGTGGGTTATCGTGAATAGGGTTGTAGTTTGGGGTACAAGTGTGGGTCCTGCAGATCCCGGTCGAAGTCATGAGAAGACCCACCTCCAGGAGCAGATGCAGGCCAAGCTGCTGTGTTGGTACACTAGCTCACAAGCTCAATTGAGTGAGCGCAAGTGTTGAAGATGGCTGTGCTCTTTGAGGACCGTGGTGCTCGCGGAGACGATCTTACTGGGTGCTGAGGAATGTGCCCGGTTAGGCAGGAGCCAGAAGGGTGAACGAACTGCTTCTTCAGCTGGTGGCTGTGTGCTTCTACTTGTCCTTGTGCATACAGCCTGTAACCTGGGAAGCAGGGGAAGAACTGGAGCGTTTGATCCCACAGGTGTAATGTTGCATTCACAATTCCTTCACTTCACATCTTCCTCTACATTTAGCATTGCACCAAACACGGTTTATTCCAGAAGCTGTGTGCACGCACAGATTTGCTAAATGAGTGATTCACTTCCTAACCTCCCTTGGCTGCTTGTAAATCTGAGTCAGAGGGAGTATTTGTGCCTGGTTTTGCTTTTTGTGCGTATGTGTGTCTGGGTGGGGGGTTGTTCAGAAATTTTCTGTGCAAATAAACTAATCGCCATAGGAAGAAATTTCTCATAAGAAGAGAGGGTGAAACCTACAGTTTAACTGGAGTGTTATATTTAACTTATCCTGCACTGCTAAAGAGGCTAAGGTTTATGTGTTTTCATCTCTCTAATCTGTAAACCTGAGGAGTGCTATTCAGAACAACAATCTCGCTCCTCACTTTTCAGTGAATACTGAATAGACCAAAATAACATTTGCTCTTTCTAACATCTACAAAGTATGGTAAGTTCTTTATTAAATACATGAAGGAATATATATATATATATATATATATATAAAATAGTATTTATACTTGTTTTACTTTTCTTATAAAGTCGCTGTAAATGTTTTATAGAAACCTTGGTGACTTGACTGCTTGCTCTTCTACCTCTGAATTGGGAAACTTGATAATCCAGTTTTGATCTTATGCTCATTAGCGATGCTTTATTTTGTAGATCTTGTAATTCTCTTGGAGCAGTAATTTCTTATATTAAAGGACTTTGGATGAGTTAATTTAAGCAGCCTACCAATCAGATATTGTGGTGCTTTAATTACAGGAATGCTAATCAGATTAGTGGATGTGGATAAATCGGAAGGGGATGTTGGGGCGGGGAGGGGTTGCAGCTGGCAGTGCTCAGTGTCTGGCTGGCTTTGGTGGGACAAGAATCCTACTCTACTCTCCTGAGCATGAAATGCGGGGATTATCCTCCCTCTACCTGGAATCTGTTACTAGTTTTGCTCTGCCTTTGACCTGAGATCTTGTTTTCAACACCCCTCGTTTTGTTGCGTGATCTTTCAGAAAGACAGGAGGGGAGGAAACGGCAGCAGAACGTTACAATTGAGATTTTTATGTGACGTGTGTGATGATGAAGCTGTGCTAGCAAGCAGGAGAACTTAGGAGCAGGCTGTGTTGCCCAAAACTGGTACCAGCTTGGATCCGGAGGGACTTGACACCTGTGCACCTCTTCAGGTGTCTGATTGTATCATGTAAATGATATGCCTTCAAAGCTGTAGTCTGGCTGCTGAAGGAAACCAGGCAGCAGAAATGTAGACACCGAGTGCTGAATCATCTGATTGTTAATGAGCTGCTTGGTGCTCTGACGCAAACCAGAGCTCAGGAGGGCCACTGTCATCCAGTGAGGGAGCAAATCTGTGTTTGCAAGGGGTCTTAATCCCAAAACGTGCTGTAATGCTAGCTAGTGAGTTGCTGGGATGGCTGCAGACTGGAGAGGTGACAGCAGGTTGATCGATCACCTTTCAGCTAAAGTTTCAATAGCAGAAAGGTTTGCAAAGGAGGAAGAGAGGTAAAGTAGAAGAGAATATATTACCTGCTAGATTATAGGCTTTCTAAACCAAACCAGCCACTTCAGCCACTGTGAGGTAGATACTGCATTCCCGTGGAGGCGGAGTGGCAGATATACGTGGTCCCTCAGCTGTGGGTGATGTGTGAGCTACAAGAGTGCTCTGATTTTCAGCAAAAAACAACTTCTGAAAATCTGTCCCCTGGGTTCCTGATGTGTTGTATGCAGTGGCAATGCTGAAATGCTGCTGTGCACCCAGCTGTCGTAGGAATAGTACTGCAGTTCAGGACGTACCTTCGAGGTTGTAAGCATTAGTCTTTGAAGTTGACTAGGCACATAGCTGACTTTCAGTTCTTCAGAGTGCTTGTTCATGGATGCAGTGTGGGCCAAAGCTTAGGTCTGAAACAAAGTCCTACAAAATTAACCGTTGCTACGGATGCATTTAAATTAAGAAAGCTGTTTTTGAGCAGTACTTTAGAATGATAACACTGCCTACTTGTCCTAGCACAAGTAGACCAAGGTACTCTCAACATAACACCACTTTGTGCGTTATGTCCGTTTCCTGTGAAAAAGTAGCTTCAAACTTACTCTATGTGGAAAGCTTTGAATTCCTGTTGTTTGGATAAGTCTCTGCAAGATGCAGAGCTGGAATATGTGGCCATCCTTAGCCATGCTGTGATGGAAGGAAGGGGAAAGCGAATGGATATTCTTCATATAGCTAAGAATATTTCCAGTAAAACTCTGATCTACAGGATCAGAGATGTTGGGAACAGAAAAGATATTACTGTCGTCTTTGAACAATTCCAGGAAGGGTTCTGCTAATGCAGCAATGCCTGAATTCCTGGGGTGAGGATAAATGGTGTCATGAAACAGCTGATGTTTATTGCAGAGTTGAATTTGAAGGCTAAAGACATCCTATTAACGTGGAATTGCAGTGGGAGATGGAGGAGAACTGGATTAATTTTGAAGTAGAGTTTCTGTGAAGCAGAAGCCCCATGTTTCAGCTGCCTTCCATACCCAGTGTGTTGAGGCTCACTGGTGTATCAGTGGTGAAACCAGGCTGGCATTGGGACTGGTAGGCAGGCTGAGCCATGGGGAGATAGTGGCTCCGTGCCTTCCTCCCACTGCTCCTGTCAGGGGGTCCCAGGAGCCACATCAGGCACAGGAGTGGACTCAGGCCAGGGTTTTTAAAGTAAAATGAATTGAAAACTGAACTTTTGGGGTTTAATTGCCCAAACAATGAGTTATCAAGCCGTTAAACGGGGCTTGGGAAGGTCTTGAGCTCACCTCTGTCCCATTCTTCTGTTTCTCCACCCAGAGCAACTGTTCTCCCAACTGCTCTGGGGCCTCTTGGCCCTTCATTCCTCTCTTCTTCTTGTACAAATATCGTGCTTCCTGCTCTCTAAACCAGCCAGGATCAAGAAAAGTACGTATCTTAAATGGCCAGGATGCAAGTACATTGTCAAAATGATTAAGGGTTGTAAGGGATGTGATTTCTTCAAAACAATTTGGACTGGCGAAGAAGGGCATTACTTACCCACCCTGTTATGCTGGTTTATCTGTCACTTAGTGTACTTCAGCTGCTTGAACTTATCTTTCTGTTGCTCTTTTTTAAATATTTTCTTTAGGAGTTAATTCAAAAAAAAAAGTCTGTTCTTAGGTTTTCTATCTGCCAAGAAACAGTGACTTTTCCTGATACAGAAAAAAAAGTGACAATATGTCTAATGACAAAGAGGCCACTTAACTTTTAAGTCCATTCTTAAGTACCTCAAAAAAAATGGTAAGGCAAAGAAACTACTGCGAACATAGAAATAACAGCATTCCTGCTGAACAGCCAGCTCTTAAAATGTGTGCTTCTCTAGTGTGTCATACATACATTTATTGTGTAGTCTTAGGAGAGCAGGTGCTTATGGTAACTGACATAGGTAATGTAGGGGAAAAAAAATCATATTAAAGAATTCTGGAGAAGAAAATTTTCTAGATTATCAATGCAGGAGGGCAGAAATCTAACAGTTTAAGCCAGTTTTAGAACTGAAATCAAAAGGGTATAAAGGTTGCATTTATCTTAAAATCTGCCTGACTGCTTCAGTTGAAGACTGGTGTATATTTTCATTGACAAGCTTGTTGGGATGTACAGTTGCTCCTGTTTATTTACTTAATTGTGAGAAAGGCTGTGCACTTCCTAGATTACAATTTAATGAAAAGATCAAGAAGCTTCTAAAGCTATCACACTTCCTTTTCCTTACGTGTTTGCTGTGTAATGCATTTACAGAACTGCAAGTATGTCTTCTGTAAGGAATATGAGGTTGAAAAAATGAATATATCTTTCTGCTTGCATGGACTTTTTTTTTTGACTGGTGTTTTTATTAAGTACTGTACAAATCATGCTGGATATTGTGGTGGAAAGCAGAGGGGGCAAGGTTTAACTCTCTCAAACCTAGAAATGCTGATGCCATCAATCTACTGTTGATATGAGTAAATGACAGCAAAGGCAGGTGCATCTCTAGTTTAATGGGTTTGGCTCCCTGAACTCCTGGGAGTGGTGTACCAGCTCATGGGTAGGATGGCGATCTGGATGACTCTGTGCCTTCAGCTGGTAGGAAAGGGAAGTCCTATCCAAATTGTTTCAGCTGCGATGTGGCTCTGAGGTTGCTCACACAATACGAGGAAGGAAGAAGAGCGAGAAGAAGGCTGCCAGGATGGGAAGGGCTTGATGATGTAAGAATCAGTTTGCCCCAGAAGGTAGGCTCGCCTGGGGTAAGCTTTCATAAAACAAAAGGGTGTTGTGAAGACTGGTGACCTCCATACGTAAGGTGGATCTTCGGTCTCTCTTTAAACCTGCGGCTGAGTTGCTATTCAGTTGTTCTGGTAAATAGTAGCCAGAAAGTGAAATGGGGCTGGCTCTGTTTTCCTATTGAGTGGGTGGGGGAATAAATTTAACTTTAAGAAAATAAAAGGTAGCAATAAATAGCAGTGGATTTTAGAGACAGTTGAAAGGATGCAACTTCAGTACAGACATTCCAGGAAAATGACGGGTTAGTGTTTTACTGGCCTGCTGGAAGTCTTACACCCGGTAGGTAGCAGAGAAGGGTGGAGTAGGTAGATGTGTTGTGCTGTTTGTGGTACAATTACAGAGGTGCAGAGAGAAGTGCCTTTTTTTTTCCTGAACAGCTAAAAAAAAGTACTTGACAGTTGTCATTACTATCGATGCTGTATGGGGTCAAACAAATGGTGGAAGAGGGATTAACACATTCAGCTGTTTAAAATTTGCTTGTTGTATGAATGCACTTTGGGGAGAGGACACCTTGTGCTTTTCCATGCCAGTGCACCTGTGCAGTGCCAGGTATAATTTGGCTACTCAGAAGTACTCCTTTAAAGGACTTATGGAAGCATGCGTGTAAACTGCTCAGTGCTTTTTCGAGTGCATATGCAGTTCAGTTGTGCAATAGCTTGGAAACTCTGCTTAGTTAACTTTATGGTATTAGCATGTGGCTGAAAAAGGGGAAAGAATGTGCAACTTAAAAATTTTTTGGAGTGGATGGGCCTGCAAAAGAGCAAACATGCTCCATAGTATTTAGACTCAAAGGGTTGAATGCCAACTGCGAAATGTAGGTGTTAGGTCTCCAGGGAGAGTTATGGTGGTGATAGTGTATTTTGTTGTAGTGAACTAATCCTACTCAGTAAGGCTAGAAAATCGGTTGTAGCACACTGCACTTCTGTCTAAATGTTGACTCTGTTAGAGATTTATGCGTATTGACGTCTGCATGACCATCTGGGCCTCAAAGTAGCTGAAGCAAAACAGAATATTAAAACCTGGACGTCTCAAAGTGTGCACATATCTACAGTCCCCATTTACAGTCCCCCATGTGTGATCTATGGAAATCAGACAACCTCAGAAATTCTCACCCATTTCACAGAATCATAGAATATCCCAAGTTGGAAGGGACCCATAAGGATCATCGAGTCAAACCCCTGGCTCCACACAGGTCTACCCAAAAATTCAGACCATATGACTAAGAGCACAGTGCAAACGCTTCTTGAATTCTGACAGGCTTGGTGCTGTGACTGCTTCCCTGGGGAGCCTGTTCCAGTTTGTATAACAGGAAGTAGATTCAGACTTGCTGCTATTGTATTTATTAGTGACACTTAGCAGTAATTTTTAAACATCTAGAGATGTTCATTCTTTCAAGCTGTTTGCTGGAGTTACAACTTCATTTTAAATTACTGGCAGCTTCCCAGTCCAAGATTTAAACCTTCCTTGCAGTGAATTGTGACTATTACTGATGGACAGTCCTGAGTGCTTTTGCCTCAATGAATGAGGTATTTTATGTTAGGGTTTGATTCAGTTTTTTTGTGAGAGTAACTCAGCAAATCCTGCCTGAAGCATCTAGCAAGTAGTTCCTCATGAGAACCTCACTTAAGCCAAGGCAGGAGGAGACCTAGCTAGACAAGGCCAAGCTGTCACTTGTAGTAGATTAAGTATCTAAAATGAGTTCTGGATCTTATTCTTTTTCTTTCTGTATCAAAAAGAGCAGACCTCTTGCTAAGGCGAACAGTTTAGTCACTTTTGCTAGCAGTGCTACTTGGCCCTTACTGTTCCTGCATCATCTGTTCCACCAGCAGAGAAAGTGATCTGGATTAAAGTTAACCTTTAGCAACTATTCTTAACTTCTTTTGTCGACTTAAGTTCCTGGTTGTCTCATGCACAGCCATGCACCAGAAGGTGGTACCGAATGAAGTGGCAGTGGCTGAGCAGGACCACTTACTGCGGTAGCGGTGGCAGTTTGTCAGAGCAAAAGGATTGAAGGGCAGCGTGAGAGGAAGAGAAAGAACTGGCTTGAGAAGTCTGCACCTGAAGGCTTTCACTGGAGCTTGATGAAATCAAAACTGCAGTTTGGTCACGTTGCGGCATCGCTTCCTCTTTCACCATCCAGACGGAAGTCACGGCTTGTCCAGCGCCCGAAGGTGCATCTGCACCCACAGCTCTTGGACAGATGCAGCATGGTCCAGAGCCTTTCTCAGAGCCACGCACAGCACTGAGGTTTTCATCCAGCCCAGCTGGTACCTTTCTGTCTCTGCTGCTGTCTGCCGGTGGTTTGTTCCTGTACTGTCGTTAAACAAGAAACTCTCGATTAGCTGGAATTTTAAAGCATCCCCAAGTCACCTTTGATATAGAAGAGATTACCCCTAAGGCAGTTTTACCAGTGAAGTTTCTCATGTGAATATCCTCTCAAAGGGGACACCTTTTTTCAGTCTCGCCAGTGTTTCAAAAATGTTAGTTTATTGCTGTCAAGTAGTGCCAAATTATTTTCTTGTGGGTTAAAGAGTTTTTTTTCCTCCGTGAGAGCACTCTTAAAAGAAGTACCTTGTTCCTCTCTACCTGTTCAAATAACACATTAATAAAGGTATAGACCGCAAAATGATGGAAAGATGAGTTCTTTAAGTTATAAAATGCCTGAGGATTTATTAAATTCAATGTCTCTTAAAAATATACAATATAACAAGGTACAGCACAGTCATGAAAGAACCAGTATGCATGAGATCTTTGCTTAAGAAACTCTTTGCTCGTGAAGGTTGTTCTTGAGCTTGGTCATACAATCTGTTGGTACAATTACACAAAATAAAAAGACAACTGAAACCAATTAATTCCTACTCCACTATATTCTTCTCCACTCTAATTAACTTAATTTCCGTAAGCATATTGCTTATGCTTTTGACCCATAAAAGTTTTAAGCCTATTTTTACAACTAATGTAGAATTTTTTTAAGCTTTATGTAATCCACACTTCTAGCATTTACACTGGCATGAATGGTCTGTATCTTTCACAAACTAGAAGCATGTTTCTTAGTGAGCAGCATTGCGATACTTGTTTGGGTTTATTTGGGTACAGGGGAGGAGACGTGGAGAACATCCCTTTTCCTTGTCTCAGTAATGACCTGGCACCAGATAGTAAGCTTTCTAACACTAGCTTATCATTCAGCTTCTGTACTGAGTTTTGATCTTAGGAGAATTTTAAGCTTTCTTGGTCATGATGATGAAAGGAAACAGCGAGGATGAGGTTGTTTGAGCGATCCCTCAGCTGGGCTCCTTTTTGAGACTGGGAAAAAGCTTTGTGTTCTTCAGAGAAGCAATGCTTCTTGGAGGTCCTGCAGCAAATTTAATTCTAAATGGTTCTCTCTTCTTTCTCTGTATTTCCTCTAATTGCATGTGTTTCTTTTGCTTTCTCTTCCCTTTCCTTAACTAGGCTGTTCTCAGGCTTTGTAGGGGTATAATGAAATCAGACGCTGTGGCATGCTAGGATGTATGATTAGAGGTCAATAACAGCATTTTCATTTTTTGAGTAGGAGTCTGCCTTGCTGTTGGAACATTAGTAGGAGGCAGCTAATCTGGGTTAGTGATGACCAAAAATGCAAGAGACTGATGTGGTGGAGTCGCTGAAAAACTGAATGCAATTTGAGGATGTAGTATCGAAAGGAGAGTAATGAGGCATTGCGTTTGGTGAGGCTTTGTTGGAATCCCAGACACCAGTGCTTAAAAGTGGCAGGAACGAAGGAGGATTGAAAAGGGAAAAGTGCTGTTGTGCGGATGTGGATCTGTTTATTTTAACCTAATGAGAACTGAGAAATGTCCATTTACTCTAACTGCAAGGGTGTGGGTGAATGGGGGAAGACACCTACAGAAATTTTGGCACAACACGTACTATAAAAATTGTAGTGAATTAAGTTAGGCTGGAAATCAGCTTTTTTCTGTGGATTAGAGATGTGGGAGCTCCCTTGCAGTGTCTGTGGGCCCAGGAAGAAGACTGCAGTACCTGAGCAGGTCTCAAAGCCAGCGCCTGCAGTTCCATCAAAAGGGGCTCTCTGTGTGGCACCATTAGGCACCAAATTTGTCCCGGTTGGATGGGAAAGCCTTCTGTGCTTCTGTGAGTGCGTCCTGCTAAATGAGGAGGTGACTGAAGAGGTTTGCCTATCTGATGTTACTCTCTTTACTCACTGAACGCAGTGAAGAGTTTTCTAATACCCAGGGCATATTTGCAAGTAGTGCACTCAGAACAGTGCTTTGTGTACTGTATGTGTTTGGTCCGTTAGGAATTTAAAGTCACGTGTTTCACACCAGTTTTAGGAAAACTGACTTTTAAATAAATCTCAAAACTGTATCTTCAAAACTGTATCTTAAGTACTGTTTTTGGTTCAGCTGATCTGGCTGAATCAGAGCAACTTTGGAGTCAGTTCCCCTGGCTCCCTCCACTGAGGAGAGACTGACTGCTGTTAACCTGTCTTGATACTGACTACAGAGGATGCCTTTGTGAAATAACTCTGTATGGGAATTCGTGCAAGCTGCTGTGTAGAGAAACTCGTGATGGAATGAACAATTAGCAAAGACCAGTCGTTGTTTGTTTTAGTTTCCACAGATTGCTTTTACGTGAAAACAAAGACCAGAACAGATGGTTAAGGTACCAAAAAAAGCTACGTAACATTGAAAAGCAATCTCTTTTGGGGGTGTTTGGGTGTGGGGTTTAAACTTTATTTTGCTGTGAAGTTACAGCTACAAGCTGGGCAAGTGTGTTATTAATTACTAGAAGGCAGTAGCTGAATGTTGTTGGGCTTCCTCCTCTTTCTGTGAGTCTTCAGCTGTACGCTTTGCTTGGCAGGCTGCAGCGCCGTCATCCTGAATTTAACTCCTGCTGTCCAATTTGAAGGTGGTTTGTTTGTTTTTTTTCATTCCAGTTATTGACACCAATGTCTAAGGTTTGTAGAAAGATGTTAGCATCTTTAAAGTGTCGTATTAGCTGCCAGCTAGTCTATTGGTAGCTCAAGATGGCTGCAAGGTGACTTTTGGGGGATTCTGGAGAAATCCATCCTGGCTGTGTGCCTGGCCCAGTGTGCGTGGAGAGGGCCGTGCTGATCAGAAAGGTGAGTTGCAATAAACATCAAGTTTCTGTATTCATCCCGAAATATACCTGCGTGCTACCTGAATGCAGCTGTTGAAAGTCCTGTGCTCTTTACTGCTGCTTTGTGCAGAAGTTAGACCCACAGGGAACATGAACGAACCTTGTGCAGAGGTAGAGGCAGGGTAGCCAAGTGTACGTCTTACATCTTTAATGTCCTGTATGTGTTTGCAGCTCTGAAGGTAGTATAGCAAAAAAAAGGTATTTTTATTCCATTCTTGTTATATTAGGTTTATGCCAAAATTAATTGGCCTCTTATAGAACCTCAGTTTTATGCAGTGTCTCTGATATCACCAGCGAGGTCTGCCTGGCAGGATAAATTTCATGAAAGTGCTGATTGATTTAATTTTGGGCTCGATGTACTGATAATCAGTATTGAGACTAATATGATCACAACAAACCTACTTCAGGATATGAGCAAACAACATGCATATGTGAAGCTTGATATACACTGACATAACAGGCACTGGAACATTAAAAAAAATATTTCAGAAAGATGTAGGCTTGTGAGTTTTAATGGAAAATATTTCATATAGGTAAGCCATGCTGGAAAAAACAGGGAGAGCTGTATCTGGATTATACCAGGCAATAGTCTATCTTGTGTAATGACCTATTGAGAAACTTGAAAAACACAGAGGTACCACCCGAAGAATAAGAAAAGACAGGTGAAATGAAGTAATTGCTTGGCTAATAGGCATTTTGAGTGGGTTATAAAACCTTTATTTATGGCAGGAAGCTGAGTTTCTTCAAAAGGTTCGCGCTTACCTAGTAAGTGCTGTCAAGATCCTGGAGAGTGACCTTTGTTCTCACTGACTTCCAACTTTTGCTCTTTCTTCTTCCCCTTCCTGGATGAGCTTCCTTTCAGCTGTCAGTAGCATTTTAAAGCAGTATTTCCTTTCCATAGTGATTCTTTTGCTACGGTATTTGCAGTCGTGTTCTGAAAAGGTAAATCGTGCAGTTTAAGACTGACTGGGCTGCGTGATGGATTATTCACCCATGCCATTTAAGTAAAGTTCTGTATTGGGAGCCATCAAGCATCTGTTGTATGGAGGAAGCTGTTGTTGAGCCACAGACTCTTGCTACCTCAGCCATATCATTGGCATGTTTGTCTTGTTTTCATTCCTGTCAATAGCGCGGGAGCAAAAGACCTCCTTGCAGGAGAATCTCCGCAGGCAGATCAGATGTGATGTCCTCTCCCCTGCCCATCTGCTTTTCGGCAGGTACGTACAGCCCAGGCAGCAGACTTCTCCAGGAGCTGGCTGTGCTTTGCGCTGCCGGTGTCCTGCTGTGGCATCAAACGGAGACCGAACCTCCCTTCCCCATCAGCAGTGGCCAAGTGAAGCAGCTCTTTGCCACGTGAAGCAGCTTGGAGCAGGGGGGACCTAAACTAAGTTCACATCAGTGGAATTACAGACTTATTTTATTTTTAAAATGTTGTGGGTTTGGGGTTTTTGCAGGGTCATGGGCAGTGGTGTTCCTTGTGGCATGGAGAAACCGGGATATGTCTCTTCTGGGCTTGCGTATGTTACTCAGTTACTCAACGGCCCGTGATTTCAGCATGCTGATTTAATTATTGGGCTTGATAGCCTTGCATTTCTATTACTCATAGATATTTTTGGTGTTCAGGTGGAGCAGTTGTGAAACTTGGAAGTTTAAAATCATAAAAGCCTATGACAGAAAGATATCCAACTCTCACTTTGATCACTAGGAAGGTATTTTTCAAGCTAATTTGTTTGGAGGGGGCAGGATTTAAGAAAAGGAGCTATTCTTTCTCTAAAGTTCCTATCCAGAGTGTTTAGTGTGTCACACCCATGTGTGTGGTGGCACGGGGGACAGGTGTGCTCAATTACAGCAGTAAAGTTTCAGTGAAATCTGTATATGGTGTTGGATGTAATAAAAGGTGTTTTCACTCAGCGTAGGTGATCAAGTGCTCATGGAGGAAGTGACTAATGCTGTTGGGCAGGTAGGGCTGCACTAATGAGACCAGAAACAAAATGGGCTATATTTTAAAAAAATATAATAATTTAAACTGGATGCCAACAGGTGTTTCTTTTTTTTTTTTTTAGAATACATCACATGGTAGTGAGAAATTCAGAACTGATTTAACATGCTATTGCTTTGACCACTTATTTGCATTTTAGAGATTTAGATATTCCTTTGGGTTTGGGATTGAGAGAAGTTATCTTCATATATCATGCCTTGGGTTATACAACAGATAAGTGAATTGTGCTAATGCTGTATGTTGCAAACCCAAGCAAACAGGAAATTGCTCATAGCTTTTTTTTTTTATTCAAATGGAAAAATATGGAATTAGGATAGCTGATCAATCTTAATTGCCTTATACTGACAACAGTGGAAAAATCTTGGAATTACGCCTACAACAGTTTAAACTACCTTGGAGGTCAGATTTGTTGCAGCTTTTTGGGGGAGAGGACCCTATTTGTGGTATGGCTTTAGCTGTAATTAATAACAAATTTTTAAAATTAATTTTTCTCCAAAAATGTAATTTTAGGGGAGGAATAGCTATTCTGAAATTTCACTGAACCTCTAAATATTTTATGGAGTCATGTTGAGTACTGTAATAATACAAATATCTAAGATGGTGATTAAACCTTCATAATGAAGTTGAATTACAGATCATTTCCTGAAAGAGGAAATGCATACATTTTGGACACCTTCCTTTCCTTTCATGTTTCCGTTTGGATTCTTTGGTCTCTCACTGTAAGCTTCCTTCTGAACTTGTGCACTGCAGGTAACGGTGATGCTTCTAGAATAGTGACAGAATTGTCATACTTCCTTCTTAGTGGCAATTAAATGAAGCAGTCCTACTCTCTCCTAGTTCTTTTTTTTCCTCCTTTTTTCTTCCAGTTTTCTGTTTAGGTCTCCTGAACGATTTCTGCTACTTGGCCAGGTTGTCTGTCCTTTACTGCACTTGTTTGCTGCTCAATGGATTTTAAGTGTTTCTGTCGTGTAGTAGTCAACGCTGTACGTATGTAGTTTGTCTAGTCCCATGTAGTACACAAATCTGTCACCTTCCATCGTAACACATCTATCTGCTGTCAAAGCTAAGGAGGACAAGTCCCACGTGAGTTCAGCAGGTGCTTCTATTTTATTTTTTTTTGAGTAAAGGAATCTTCCATGTATCACAGTTGTAGTAGTCTGCTGTTAACATCTAGCAATCCTGATCCAGATTTGTAGATTATTTTTCTCTACACTTCTTCCAAATGGAAATGTTCTGTTCCACTTGAGTTTGATTTGGAAAAAATACAATATGGAGTTGGTTTGGATACCTGGGAGAAAGAACTTTGAAGAAACCCATTTATTTTGTAAATATCACATTAAGGCCATTACACTAAAAATCTATAGTGTTTCCATGGTCAAGTGAGGGACTCAACATTGCAGGATGTCTGTCTTCATGGTTCAGATGCTAGTTACAGGATATCAAGTGCAGTATGACGACAAACTGCTGTAAGACATGCAGATTTTTTCTCTAGGTGATTTAATTCACTATAATTCTGATAACACTGACCTGTCTGAGTGTTCGTTGCTTTTTTTTTTTCTGCCAGTGTTAGAGCCTTCCAAGATGATCTTAGCCAAGTCACCTAACACAGACGTCTCGCAGATGACCACTTATTGCAGTGACTCGGTGTTTGAGCTCAGCTTTGGCACTCAGTCACAAAGAGCTATTGAGGTATTCTTTGAGATAAATCACAGTAACAGGAAAAGTACATTTGTATTTGCAAGATGTTCATATGCTATAATGAGAGATTAATAACTTTCTTCAGAGGTTTGGTGTGCAGAAATAGCTGAGGATGTACGTGCTTTTATGACCTCCTATTTTCTTTAAGCAGTGTCATCCTTCCTGTGGGCTGGAAGACTTTCTAACCTGTTTGTTGTTACTCATTACAGTTTTTTCAAATGAAATCAAGGGGAACTGTAGTTTGCACTTAATTTTCAATGTACTCATTTGTACTTTGGGGATTTAGCACTCAAAGCTTACAACAAATACAGAAATTACCACTGGTGTGGGATTTCTTACTTCTCCTATTTTTACTAATGTTTGTTTTCCTGATGCATGTAAATTGTTTGGACTTCTTTATATATAATATATTGTTTGTTGTAGGAAACTTGCAGAATTGTTCAGCATGTGAAGGCATAAGATATAACTGATAGAACTGTGGGGGGAGTCACTGATCCTTGAAAGACACGAGCTCTTTTTCATTCTGCTTACACTATATATGAGTCTCTTTTCAGTCTTCTGTAATTTTTAACGTATTTACATTAAAATATTTATATTAGACCTATACTTCTTTAAAGGTTGAAAGTATGCTCCAGAGACCTCATTACTAAAAATGGCTTTATAATTAGGGTGTCCTATGATGGTAGGATTCATTTTACCTTTAAAAAAAGATGTTTCATTAAATCTAAATGATTCCATAAAATGTTCTTAAACTTTCCCTTGATACACTCTTCCCATTGCTTGGCAGCAAGTGGGTTGTGGGTTTAACTGTAAGTATCCTTTGGCTTTATCACATCTGTCACTTTTACCTGAGTGACCCAGTTCTAAAGGTTTATGTTTTTAATATAAACGTAAAAGGATTTTTAGCTCTTTTTAAATTATTTTCTTGCTGTACAGGTAATCTATTTAACTGTTCCTAAATTAAGTTTGACTGCGAAATCTGGTATTTTGTATACTCTTACAGCTGTTTCAACTATGTCAACTTTGATTTATGTAGGGAATATATAGGATATGGGAGGGAGGAAATTCGAAGAATTGCTTTCGTTCGCTTATGGATTTCAGAGGTGCCATCGTAATGTTAGTATAGTATCATTAGTTATTTAATGCTAACACTTTAGTGTTCTTCTAAGCCTGTGTGTTTGTAAGAAATGGAGTTGCATGGGCACACAGTGGGACATCAGCTGATCAAGCTGGGCAGGGGAGAGTGCCAGGGACAAGCTCTGGAGCATCCCTTCTGCCATCCCTCCCTGTCCAGCTGGGAGTAATAGGGTGGGAGTGTCATGCAGCTGGGCCTCTTTCCACCAGCAAAGTGCTGAGGCATATCTTAACAAGTACCAGCAATGTTAACTACTAGGGGATAGTCCCTGTAAAGGTTCAAGCCGATTTTTCAGCCCTACCGGTGCTGCCAGAAATTCTTAATGTTCTTTTATGATACTTCCTTCTAACTTGGCGTTACTTGTTCAAAAAACATCTATAGCATGGGAGGGAGGAGTGTCTAACATAGGAACACATGGATAGAAATTCCAAAATGACTGAAATTATTACAAAATTGACACAGCCATGTTTGTTCTTCTGCAACAATGGAGAAATTCTTCTGGAGAAATGTCAGTACAATTCGGAACTTAACTAACAGCAGGATGACAGATTTCCGAAACTGCAGGCAGCATTTTGGTGAAGAGCACACAAGAAACACATCATTTATCATGGTGTTTGGGCATACTGCCAAAACCACAAAAGTCACAAGTGCAAATGTTTCTGCCTTTGTTTTGCACGGAAAATCAGTGTTGCTTGCTGGGTGGAAGTGATGGCAGTTCTCAGAGGCAGCTCCTGCTGTTCTGTCCAGGTGCAGTTTAAAAGGAAACATCACAGGTGCAGAGTCTTCTGTGGATGAAGGTAAGGGGGAGCAGGAGCAGTCGTGAAGGTAGTGAGCCTCTGTGTGTGTTATTAATATGAGGGAAGTCAAGTGGACTGAGAAAATTGTGAAGAGTAGACGTACACCCCTCTCTCCCCCTGCATGTCAGGCAAGAGGACATTGTGATCTAGTGAAAAGCTGCATGGAAGAAATGATGTGACTTGTGGCTGAACTGGGTGGCTCTTCTTTCTTTTCACTCTTTTCCCATACCCTCTTCTTTCTCTCCCCAGCCAAGCTCAAACAGCAGCGACTGCTTTCTCCTTTCTGAAGTAAACCACTGCAGCTAATCAGGCCTCTATGGAAACTTGGGCTTGTTCCAAACGATCATCAATGATTGCTTAACCACAGAAGGCAATTGCAGTTTGTGACTACTATGTGGAAGTATTTGCTCTGGAATTGATGCTTTTCAAATAAAAAGTTTTTGTTTTTAATTTTTTAATAAGATGAGAGCTAAACATTTTTAGAGGTCATATTTGGTAGACAGGTCAGTGATGTTTAATGTCATGTGGTGTACTTCCATTTCAATGAAAATATCAATGAAATGCTGAATCAAATACTTTTGGAAAATGTTGGTCTCTTTGATAACAAACATTTCTTTTTGTCATGAAAGCTGACAATCTTTTCTTTTTGCTCTTGCAAATTACGGAGTTGGAAAGATGCACGTCCGTGGATACATTGTGTGTGTTCTGTGTTACCATGTTTTGTAAGAGTTAATTTCTCCTCTGCTTCTTCAGTTCTTATTTGTTAACATCTCCCTGCTAAGGACTGTGCATTCTTTGGAAATAATTAAAAAACTTTCCTGAACTTGTATTATGGAATTCAATTACCATTGAGTTGGTGGTTTCAGGAGTGGAGATGGATATAGCTGATAAAATACCTCCTTCACCTCATTTTACCTATCCATATTCCTGGTTCCCAATTCCATCCCTTCTTGGTGGTGGTTTGAAAACTCTGTTGACTTCTGGTAGGAACAAAGCTGTTTGTTTAAATGTTCAGTGTGATGTGAAATGGCAACCCAGTTTCTGGAGCCTTGCAAAGGTTTAGTGCTGTCAAAAGTGATGTTTCAAGGCATCTTTCAACCTCCTCATCACTTTAGAAACCCTTGTAGTCAATAATCTTTGTTTTCAGGGTCGGTTTTAGGGTGTTTTTGTATTTTTTTGGCTGTTTTTTTTGTTAGTGGTTTTTTTTTTTGACAAGTTTGAAGTACTTTTGTTCGTAAGTAGATGAGCAGTATCCGTAGAAATGGCATATAGTGTCTTTCCTACAATTGTAGGCATGGCGATATCTTTATTCTTGGAACAGAACAATGAAAATGTGGTGAAAATTTTTGAACTGCTTATCAAGTAATGAAGTGACCCGTTCATATTATATCTTTTATAGTCATTATTTTATTCTTATAAGCAACCGCTTCAGTGGTTTCTAGTGTATTTGACAGTTACTGATAGAATTCCTCCCTACTTCTTGTTAAGGAGATGCTGGAAATACATGTTAACTTATGGAAACAACCGATGAGTAATGCATTTCTTCTCTTTAAAAAGCCTGGTTACCTCATAGCCATTCCCTTTGCTTTCGGTGCACAGCTGAGAATTCCGTATCCTTCAGGGTGACAGCTGCACGGAGAGCAGACGTGGGGCCAGCAGACCATGAGGAGGTGTGAGGACCATCTTTGAAGTGCCGCGGGTGCCAATGTCAGCACGGGCACGGAGCTCAGGCCTGAGGTCCAGCAATGGGTTTCCACACGTGCAGCTGAGCAGTTTGAGTACTTGTACACAACGGGGAAGATAGACGTTAGTGATCTTAAGCCTAATAATGACTTAGGTATGCCAAGATACAAGCTTCTTTCTGAAGAACAGTAATTTTAGGATATACGTGTGGAAAACACTGATGCGTAAAGATCACAGAAAAGGAATGCGTTGCAGCCCTCCCCGCTTTTTACTGTAGTTGCCATTAACTGCTTTTACTGAGGAGAGCTGCTGAGCATATTTCAGTCTTATTAAAGGTAAGCAGAGTTAGCACAAGTACCTGGTACATGATCTGAAGGTGTAGATTGACATGACAAGTAGGATGACTAATGGCTAGCTTCTTCTGCAAGAGCCTCTCTCCTTGGCCGGGCATTTCCTACTTGTCTACTGGGTTGTGAACTAGTGATCATATGTCACAGGGGGAATTAATTCAGCTGCCTGATCAATTGGAAAACTAATTTAAAAACACTTCAGTCTTCTACTGTTAGCCAGCTGAAGCTTCTCTCCTTGCAGCCTCACAGTTGCTCTCTAACACAGAGGGAGAAGGGAAGGCTGTATTGACTCCTTCAGTAGTTTTTTTGGCAATAGGTAGGGTGCAGTCTTGGCTGACTTGCTGGAAGGGCTGTAAAGGTCTGAGGCCTGAGGAGGGGTACTGGAACAGATCATATGTGCGAGTTCTGGCTCTGCCTGTACCCCTGATCTTTCAGATCCATGTATGTGTTTGATCAGATAATGTGAAGTCTTGGGCTAGACTCCAGGAGATGCAGGGTAAGCCTGCCCTAGCATCCAGAAAGAGGAGACTGCTGGGTGGGTTGAAGTCTTATTTTGTCTTTTATTATAGTCTAGTCTCCCTAAAGATCCAAAAAGGTTAGCTGCAGAGAACTGAATTCAGTGATTGTAGCAGTTATTTCCACCTTTCTCTTCAGTCCCAGCCAGTGCCTGAATGCACAGTGATCCTCAAAGGACCAAAAGCAATGAAAAACATAGTGAGGCCTTGTTCTTCTTGCTACATGCATGTATTTCCACAGCCGTATCTGATCATGATGGTGTTTTTGCCAGAATCAAATCTCTCCCTCATGGCCAACTCAAGTTCTAGCTAGGAATCTAACTTGGCTACTGCGTGAAGTTGACCTCCCATAGTAACAACCCCAGTATTATAGCCAGAATTTGATCGGCAAGAAAATTAACTCTGATGTTTCAGCTGTTAAATGCAGCGTTTCAAATCACTGTGTGCAGCTCTCTGCTGGATTTGGTCAGTTCTGGTGCAGAATTGTTCTTTCAGCTTGCACAGGAGGATTTTTCTTTTGTGTCAGAGTTTTCTGCTGAGGTATCTTAGGTAACAGTTTAGCTGTTTGAGATGGGTAGTTTGTTGCTTCTGCCTGGGGATTTGCTTTCACTTTTGCTTCTCAAAGTACAGATCGCAGCCATCATTTAAGCTTTTGCCTTGATAGTTCCCTGGAGAAGACTGTTTTGTTTGCAGGTCTTGGTCTTGCGTTTACTCCCTGTTGTGGCTGTATCTGTCATTCCATTAAACATGTATAAATATGTTCCTTACATTTAGAATGTATTATGAGAAATAACGTAATTAAGCCATGTGAAACTGGGGCTTTGGCATGGTATCTGGGGCTCATCCAAATGCTGGTATGTGGAGAGAAGTTTGGAAGGCTGTTCTGTGCTAGCCTTTCCCAGGAAGTATTTACCCCTGAAAATATGTCAGCATGCACATTAGTCTACTTCTCGGGTTTATCCAGCTATGTAAAAGTTACCAGTTAATTTCACTTTGTAGGAGTCCTCATACAGTAGTAGCTTTTCACCAAAAGCAGCTTTACTTTATTCTGGATATGTACTGGTACAATGAGATAGGTCTTCTTTTCAGGAAGGCAGAGCAAAATAACCATTTATAATTCAATTCTTAGTTATTTCGCAACAACTTCATTGCATAAACAAATTCCTTTAAGTTGCATGGTTTCTAAGGGAAGCCAAGTGATAGTAATTTAACCTTGTAAATTCCACCCAGAATCTAAGAAAAGAGATATGTTACTATTTCTGATAATTGTCTACCAGGTAAAAGTACTTCTCAGAATTTCATTCACTTTATCTTGCACCTATGCAACGTGGTTGTTTGTGTATTAAATTTATCAAGTGAACAAGGGCAGAATTTGTTTTCTTGTCTGATGGTCAAGAGTCAAAACATTGATCATTGATACGTGCACAAGAAAACTCATCTTCAACCTCAGACCTAGCAAAGACTTTGAAACTAAATAGTTGTAGGTAGCTTTCTTAAGGAAAGCAAGACAGTTTAAGGATGACTATAAAATATTTGTCCTTCTCTACATTCCATGGTCTATAGAAGATTTGGATGGTCAAAGAATAATTGTGAGATTTGTGTTAAAAGTTCTTGCTATTTTTAAGTCACCACCCACATCCATGGTTATGCTGTTTTCTTCTATAGCCATCTTCTGGAATGCAATATTGAGAAGGGGGGAGCATCCTCTCTTCTCCTACTCTTTCCCTCTGATTGAGAGCTTTTCTCTTTTTTATGCTAAATGCCACTTTCAGTTGGGAATATAATAAGCACCATGAAATACTTCTGTAGGTATTAAAGTAAAATACAATAGCAGCCATTGTTGGTGAAGCCAAAGGTTCAATTAACTACTGCTGATGCTACCAGCTGAATCACTGTGTGGGCTAATCTGTATTAGAGGTTTAGTAATACAGATTACTGAATAGATTTCATAAATATGTGGTAGTTTGGGCCCTTTTTCTTATTTGAAAGGGGAATTGTGGTTGGCAAATATGAACTCAGGAGCCTTCTGTGTCTGTTTTGGATCCTGTGTACTAAATAGTTGAAGAATGAACTGTTGATCCACTCTTTTTCAATACAAGTAGTCACAAAATACACTGTTGCTGTGGTTGATGGATTTTGCTTAGTTCCGTGTGAAAACTGAAGTGACGCTTCACAGTGAAGTTTGAGGCCACGTGTTTTTACTCTTGCAGGTGTTAACTTTTTTTCCATCTTCAAGAAAAGCACAGGAAAGGATTCAGAGGGGGAAAGTTTTGATCTAGACACTGTGATTACTCATAGTAACCATGGCTTTGCTGATTTCTTGACTACCAGTTCGTAAAGGAACTTTTGTTTTGTTTGTTTGTTTTGGTTGTAGTGTTGATTATTGTTAATAGGTAACAGTATTATTCTGTTGGAACTGATCTGAACCTGGTTAATCCAGTCTGAACCTGGTGGAGGCCAGAGCTTGGCTACTCAGAGTTTTCTTCTGCAAGTGAGATGAGGAAACAGCAATGTTCCTTTTTAAGTTCTGCTCTTGTAAGAGACTGGCATGGTGGTAAAAATGACCTGCTTGAGTAACTGAGCACACTGTTTTAAACTTAACTGGAAAGGGAGAAATGATTTTTGTTTGTTTGTTCGTTCGTTTTGCAGTTGATTGTTTTCTAGTATAAGTATTTAGATGAATTGCGGTAAACACTCATTGCATGACTGCAACTTTTGGGAGCTCAGGTCTCCGCACGCTGGAAGTGGGATGTGTTGTTGCATGGCAGAGGTAAAGCTCCCCGGCTGAGCAGCTGGTCACTGTGGCTGTGCCTGGGTCCCCTCATGTTTGAGCTGTTTGCTCAGCTTTTGCAGCCTGTCCATGCCTCACATCCAGGCTGGGCTTGGCTGGTAACACATTCAAGTACAGATGACAGTTTTTACAGCTTTATTCCAAGTGTAGGAGAACAGGCTGTTCTCATCTGAATTTAAACATGATGACTAAAGAGTTAACCCATCAATTTTTCTCATTTACTTCACAAGTATCAGCTGTCGGCATTGTTTTGTTTCGATTCTGTATTACTTGGACGCAGTCTTCTTATCGTGATGCTGGAAACCTGACAAATAGAAAATTTGCAAAGGTTGTTGCAAAGGTCTCGTTGCTTCTCTGCTCCTACTTCCCATTTCTGTTAAGCCCCTGTGAGCAGTGGTGGCCAAGTTACTCGAGTGTATCGTGGTATGCGGATGGTCTCCTGGCCCTTGCTTCCTTCCTGCAGCTCCTTCCCACACCTGGTCCTGTGAGCTTTTGGTCCCACTGCCAGGCAGCAGCAACGGCTGTCAGGGCTTGGATATATTTGCCTCTTTTCCACCCCCAAAAGGGCAGGTACTTGACTCAGTCTGCCACCCGCAAAACTCTTCTTTCATGAGCATCTTTGTGTCTTTTACCAGAAGTCAATGCGTCTTCTAAGGAATAGGAAAACTATTGTGCTCGCTACTTGGCCTTGTTAATATGCAAACCTAAACAAAACCAGAGAGCTGTTGCGTATTTCCTTGTTCCCTGTAACGAGTGCTGAGAGACCTGTGGGTTTGAGTCAGGTTCCTACAAGGTTTGCAGTTCCTGCTCCGTGTGGGTTTGGGTCAGGTTCCTCCAAGGTTTGCAGTTCCTGCCCCCGCATCCTGCTGGGCCGCCCTCGGCCCTTCTCAGCTGGGATTTTCCCCTTCGCTCTGCCCTCACAGGCAGGCCAACACGAGAGGTGAAAGATGGCTTTGTCTTCTCAGCAAGGTGATGGAAGCTTTCTGCCCTCCGTATCTCTTGGGGTAACTCTAGCTTGCCCCTTGGTCACAAAATGTCCCAGTGGCCCGGGTTAACACCTCTAGTTGTGTCTGGACACGGGACTCGCCGTGACCTCCATCGTGGGTTTCAGCGCAATGCAGACACCAAGAGCGGCAGAGAGCATGTAACCTCCGTGCCTTCTGATCATGTGCACTGTGTTTGTGGAGTGGCAGGGGGCAGAAACATGACCAAATGCAATGGAGTTGTCTGAATACATTACTCAGATTAAATCTTTTGTTTTTAATTGATTTGGTGATACGGACAGTAACAGGAGATGAAAGGGTAGGGGGGGGAGCTCATGCAGGATGGTAATTATTTAAGTCTGGTCAAGGAGAACATTAGTTTGTTTTTCTATAAATTTTCTATAAATCCTATTCCAATGCAAGTGGAACAATTAGAACCTGAATGTTCAAGCTGGTATCAAATCAATATGAACAGATGAAACTTGGCCCTGTAGAAGGGACGAAAAGGAGTAGAGCTTTGTGTCAGCATGTTGTCAAGTGATGAAGCAAATTAAGAGGCCTTTAAGAAAAAGGTTTTGGTTGAGCTTAGACTCAGGAGAATATCTTGCTCATTTATCCTTGCTAATTAATTCTGGCCAGTTTAGCCAGTCAACATTGTGGTGGTGGTTGGATATGCTGCGATTCCTGCCCAGCTTCTTGCTTTTGCTTGCCTTTCTTGTCAAGGATGATATGTTAAAATGTTCCTCAAAGGCTCTTTTACTACTTCTTGAGTTGGGTGGTTTTTGTTTGGTTGGTTTTTGTTTTAGTGTTGACAATGTGATAGTTAATGTAAATCGTAGAACTATGCAAGTGGAAGAGGTGTGGTGTCTGCTGGTGCCTGGAACTTTTGGGCCCAGGTCACTTTGTAAATGTGGCATGGCACAGGAACCACGTCCTTGCCATGGCTTCAGCCAGGTGCATAGTACCCATGCCAGAGGAGAACGAAGACTCTGTGTCCTCAGATAAGAGATGTGAAGGAAGACACCGTGATGGACGTCTTCAGGGGTGGTCTACATGAGCTTGTGACACAACAGAAATGTGATTTATTTTTAAGTGCAGATTTTGGGTTGAACATTTATTAATAATAAATGGCCACTTTAACAAAATCAGCTTAAAATGAACATCTGTCACGTATAAAACCTTTTTTTAAAATACCTGACAGACTTTAGTGCTGGGAGAAATTAGGTTTCTTGAGCTACTTTTAGTCATTTGTGGGAAAGAGTGAGATTTTTCCATCAGGCAACTTAAAGGCATTGTTGCCATTTGCTGCTGCTTTTGAATCATGTTGATCGCCTTCCTCGTTCTCCACTGACTATGGAGAAAGACTGGTCATTCTAGTTGATTTGGTGGTCGTGCAGGTATTTCTTGGTGTAAGAATTAAGAACCAACAATTATGAATTCAGTGCTGGCATAGAGGAGTTCCTCACCAGTTTGAATTCTTTCTGTAACCTTTCTGAGATCAGCAATGTACCCATTGCTTGAGCTGGTGAAGACCCTCCCTCCTGGGTAGGGGAGGGATGCAAGGTTACAGGTGGTGGTTGGCAGAGAGGACAGTGTGGTGGCTTACTGAAAAATGGGTTCTAAAACTAAGTTTAATGCAAGTCTGCTATCTAGAGACATGAATAAAAGGGGAGATGCAAATGAAACACACCCAGTGGGGTTTTTGTCTGTGAAGCAATGAACTACAGGCAAGAATGTACGTGAAGATATCCAGTGCAGTTGGAGGTAGCACACGAAACCCAGTTTGTCTTCCTACTTGGTGGAGGCACAACTGAAGTAGCCCCTAATCTCATCACTCTTATTCCTAACTCTTCATTCTGACTTGTTTTACATCACTGAGGGTATGTTACAGTTTGGCAGTAAGCAGGGAGGACAGAAACTGAAAATCTGTTTCATAGGATTGCTTGGGGTTTTTGTAAGAGTAGTTTGGATAATGCCAGGACATCACTGGCATAACGCAGAGGCAGGGGATATGGATTACTAAAGTTAGTACTTAAACCACAGGAATGGTCACAGAACCATAACCTCAAAGACGGGTGCGAAATGCTTAGTAAAAGTTTCCAGTGTCTTTATTTTTTTCCTCCTTGGTTGCACTTGTTGGATTGTGTCTATTTGGATTTCATTCAATTAGCACCTACCACTGTGGAGTCCTATTGAGAGCCATTAAAGTATTTTCCATGAAAACCTGTTTGATTGGTTAAAAAAAAAAAATTCAAGATGATACTTCCCAGAAGTGAAGAAAGTAATTCTTCACTTGGTTGAAACTTACAGCAAAAAAATGTAAGAGCAACATTTCCAGTGAACTAGAAGGCAATAGGATTTTGCTTGCAAATAAAAGCAACTCTCTTCCATTAGTTTGTTCTTCTGTAGAATGTGAAAGTCCTGTGTATCAAACTGTCCCTTTGCTTGCATCTGTGCACTCCCAAAGTATTTTTTAATGCATAACATCCACATTAGTTTACAGGGGAGAGCTCGGCCCACTGTTAGAAATTTAAGTGTTCTACAGGGGTGCAGACTAGCTATGGTACTGTACACTTTTCTTTCAGCATTAACAGTTGAAAGTAAGAACAACTTACTGATTTATTTAGCTTATGTATTTCTGAACTAAGAGTAAAGTTTCAGTCAGAAAATGCAGGTTTGTGTGTATCTATTTTAAAGCAGAATGGCCCATTCCAGCCAGGTGTGGCCAGGCTAAATGACAGGCACAAATCAGTGCTACTCACATAGTTTAAACTCTTTCTGTTCAGCTACCAAAGATGTCCTTTTTGTAGAAAGCTGAAGCAGAGAGAATAATTTTCTGACTTAAAGAACCATACTCTCTCTTCCTGTTACGGGTATGACTGTAGTTTTGGGCAGTATGTGAACAAGTCCCCCACCCCAAATCTCTTCAAATAAAATGTCAGGAACTAGAGGGAGTGGGGCAGTGTAATGCTGTTCTGATAGTTTAAATGTTACTTTTCTGCAGGATGAAACTCATGAGAGCCTGCTTTCACAGGATGAATTGTAAATGGTGCTAGCACCTCCTGAGATGATTTACGAAAGTTGAGCACAGCTGGGTGTAAGAACTGAATAGAGTCTGACATTTACTGTTGTGCAGCAGCTCAACTGCCTTTAGACATATCAGTCATTCCTCACGCTGTGAAAATATACCATGCTGTTGTGTATACTGAGGAGTCTAAAGTTTTTAATACACGGTGGCACTTTGAAATTCAAAGACTTCTTAAAACTCAGGGTTTTGACATTGTGATAAGCTGATTCTGAAGGATGAGGCTCTTCAGAATTTCTTTGAAAAAACAAAAAGTCAAGAAAAAGAACAAAACTAGTTGTTTTTTAGCCAGGTTAAAAAATATATTTTTCTTTTCTGTTCCGTAGCACCTCCTGGGTCTGCAGCAGCAGGTAGCCTAACAAGCTACTTCTAAAGCTGTGCTTGCATCAATTGCTAATGCTAGTGCACAAACAAAGATGAACTGTTTTGGTAAGACAAGGCTCCATTGAAGTTACTGCTAATAAGCAAAACAGCTCTGTTCACTTCAGTCCTATTCAAAACATAGGAAAAGAATCAATCTTTGCCAAACTTGAAAGGCTGAAACTATTACAGAGGATAAAAATGATTTACTTCAAGTGGGTGTAAAACATATTTTCAAAATAAACACTGAAACCACGCTTGACTTTTACCACATATTTAATCATATTTTGTGTGGGCATGAAAAATAGAAAGTGTTCAGCTTTGTATTCCTTCATTTTATAAACGCAGGTTTGTTCTAACTACCATGTCATGTAAGTGGTGGTTCTTAAGCACCAGTTTAAATGCCAAATACAGTGTGCCTTCTCAGCATGAAATGTTGCTCCGATGCAGATTAGTTTACTTCTAGGAAAAGGGCTTAACCCTTTTAGTATTTCCCTAATTCTTAAACAACAACAACAAAGTAGCCATAGATGGGGTTCATTTGACTATTTGGATTTAAATTGTTTTGCCTATACTTCTTCAAATAGAAGCATTACTTCTGTGGTACTACGTATATTGAACTACTAATCCTTGTAGTAATGCAATAGCGTTTTGTATTTCTGTAACAATTTTTCCTTAGGTTAACATATTTGGGTTCTTGGGAGCTGGACTGATTTTTCTTTCTGCTTCTTGAGCACAGATGATACACAGGGGGATAAATTACAACAAACTCCACATGTTCTGAAATGAATTACTGATAAGTGCTTGGGCCCAGCAGTCCTGGATGTTCTGCAATGCAGAGTGCTGCTGGAGCTGTACTGGCTCTTGGAAGGGGTAGACACCAGCAGAGGAAGGACATACTTTTATGAAAGTCTGTACATATACATAATGGGAACACCTGCAAAGAAAAAGGCCAGAGCTATTAGAATGTGGGAAGCAAATGTTTAAAGGTCTGAGCATCTGCAAAACTTCTCACTTACATGAAGACTTCTAGCAGAGTAACTAGATTGTCCAGGGACCCGTATCTCTGGTCAAAATACTTTGATAACAAACTGTGAGCATAAAATAATTCCTAGTACATTTATTTTGGATCACGTGGTGAAGCCATATATTAAATATTTCAGATGGCAATGTTCCCTCTAAAACAGGGATATGCTGTGTCATGGTGATGTGATCTTCTTGCAGTGTGGTTGTAACATATTTTAACATGTATCAAATGGAGGTTTTTTGAATTTCTGAGAAGAATCACTCTGTTATACGCTTAAGTTCAACTTTTCACATGCTCCTTCAGGTACGTGAGTGTCTTCCAGCTGTAAAATGTAGACATTCCCCGTAGCATGTTGGGGGGGGAATGTTTGTTTTGTTTTTTTGTTTTGTTTTTTTGTTTTGTTTTTTTGTTTTGTTTTTTTGTTTTGTTTTTTTGTTTTGTTTTTTAATGGTGCATTCAACCACGTCCTTTTTCTGTTCCACCCTGCTCCAGGTAAAGGCCAAAATACTTGAGTCTAGACTTGTTTCTGTGTGGCAGTGTTTTCCTTATCTTTTGGGGCTGGAAGTGAAGTTTTGGAGCATTTGCCTCCTGACAGTGGGTGTAGTTCAGGGGAGCCAGCCTCTCCTCTGTACCACGGGAAGATCTCCTCTATCCTGACCTGCCTGCAGCCTGAGCTGAGGCTGCGCAGGGCTGAGATCTCCTCTCTGTGCTCTGGTCTGGGACAGACTGCTGCCATCTTCTAATTTCCTCATCTCTTTGGTCCCACTGCGTTGCTGGGGAAACAAAGGCAGTGCCATGGGGATTTTTTTGAAGTCAGTATGGGTTGACCTTGGATTTTATACCTTTTTGTAATGTCTTTTCTAATCCTCTAACTCCTGACTAAATTATCATTCAGTTAGAGCCCATATGGCACTGTGTAGCTGAGACAGCAAGGGCAGGGTTGTGTTGCTTTTTCTTTTTTTCTTTCTTAGCTGAAATACTGCATTAACAGTCTCTGGTTTATGGTGTTTTCAGCTACCGCCATGCAGCAGCAAGACCTGCATCAAAATTTGAGGCGTTGCTATCGTATTCAGTATATTGTTTGCAGATCCCAGTAACGGAGCATGTTAAAAAAGTAAGCAGTCCAAGGAAATTGAACTGACCAACCTCAAAACAATAGTTCCTAGAAAGAGACACCCATTCCACTGTCAGCCCCCCTTCCTTCCTCTTTGCATGGACATGTTTAGTAGTAAGGAAGAATTGGGCTGGTGGTCAGCTCCATGTGTGCAGTCAACTCTCATCCATTCAGGATTATGTGTGGCAGACGTGATTGAACAAACTCGTGCTGGGTCCTTGCAGACTCCTCAGACCCAGCAGGGTTTATTAACTCAGGCTCAGTGCCAAGTAAATACAGCCTCATTGCTCACAGACCAGCTAGGATCTGCTGTTTTGGCATGGAGTCCAAGTTAATAAAGCCTGCCAAGCATGAAGGGTGCAGACCTGTGTCTAGCCTTGGTCTCAGATCCTGGAGCTGTGGACCTATGTTGCAGATAACTGACCATACGGATCAGCTTGGGACCATCAGGGCTCGTTACATCAATAGCAGTTTCAGCCCTGATAAGTTGAGCATGCTTTTCTGTGTATTTTTGTTTTGGTCATCTTTAGGGATTTTTTTTTTTCTTTTTTAAATATTACAGCACTCAAGGTTCTGGGAAAATCTATTAGCTTGGTCAGCCCCGGGCTCAGTTGATGTTTTGTCATCGCTTAGCAGGAGCCAGCTCAGGTCTAGCACTGAGTCAGAGTTGATGATCCTAAGTTGACTTTAATTTCTCTGTGCTGTGATTCCCAGCACATTTTGGAATAACAGCATACAAATGTTTCCATTACCTGCTTTCTGAGTGCCTGTGTGAGCCGTGATAGTGGAGAGTTAGCTATTTCAGCCAAAGCATGGAGTGCTGGATGGGTGCTACTAGCTCAAGTTCTTGGTTTGGTTTCATGGAGTACATCGCCATGGTACATAACTACAGTTGTTATAGGAGTAATTAGTTTTTCTGTTGGATTTGGAAAATACCCTTTGGAAAAATGGCAGTTCACTTGGAGTAGGTCAAAATAACTTTAAGACGATATGCTTGATAGTCCGTGGACTGTTAGAGTACTTTAAATCGAATTTTCTTGCAAAACTCACAAATGTTTGCTTCCTCAATACTTGCAGAGTAGTACCTTTTCCAAACAAAAGGTCTTGCAACTCTTCTGTATGCTTTTTCCCACATTCAGGTGCAGCTGGGACAAGCGGATATAAAATGCCCAATCACAGAGTGCAGCGAACACCTGGATGAAACAACCATCCTCTATAACCTGCCCCACGAGGACATCATCAAGTATAAATATTTCCTGGAACTCAGCCGCATTGACTCCAGCACCAAGCCATGCCCTCAGTGCAAGCACTTTACAACCTTCCGGAGGAGAGGCCACATTCCTACCCCTGCCAAATTGGAGAACAAATACAAAGTGAGCATGGTCGCCAGAGCTGTGGGTAGGACAGCACTTGGTGGGCATTAAGTGAGCTTTCTTCTACTGCTGGGGCTTCGTGCAAGCTGTGATTAGGAATATGAATCATTGATTAATTAATTTATTTCTAACAATTTGAACAGTTTAACTTTAGTCCTTACCTTATTTGGTAAGGTGGCATAATTTTGGCCTGGCACGTTTTAATTTAAAGAGTACTCTAAGAGTATTTTCTTTCTTCTCAGACTTGCAAATAATATAGTCATGATTAGAAGAGACTGGGGAAGAGGAATCACACTATTACTGATAACTTTAGCTGTACAACTCCAGCAAAGATAGGTTTTCCCTGGAACTCTCAGCAAATAAATTTGGGACAGTTGCTGTGTTAGGTGATAACTTCCTGTTGGCTTGCTCCTTCTTAAGAGCTAGAGCTATTGTCTGTCCTGCTCCTTGGTTTGATTTCTTCAGTCCCTTACTATAGAGGTTAAACACTATTGTGGTTTCTCAATATCCTGTGGAGTCTCAATACACAAAACTTTAGAAAGATCAAAACCACCTTTTGACAGCACTTCTAGTAGAAGGCTTGCTTATACTGTGATTTCAATGAAAGAGTAAAAGCAAGATGGCAGGCGGAAGCAGCTTTGAGCTCCCAAAGGTCCATCTTGGTTCCAAAAGATGAACGTTCTGTCTGCAGCATCATGCTCTGTTTTAGTTTTCCATCCAGTTATTAGACTTGTGGTGGTTAATTTCATGATCGAGTTAGCCTTGCCTGGACAAACCAGTTTTCTTCAGTAGGAGTTTAGATGATTGTTTAGATAGGCCTAATTACAGCATAAGATTCAGCCCAGTGTGGAGATTAAAAGGTACAAGGTTGTGTATCCAGTGGAATTGAAACCTCAGTAAAGCTAACTCTGAGATACAAGCTTCTTACATGTATCTGTGCAGTGTTTGAACTGCATGCAAGCTGCCACAAAGTCTGGTGTTGGACTTCAGATCTGGCATTGGACTTATTTGCAGTTTTTTGGCACCGTACACAGAGGTGGAAAATTCCAGCTGCAGGTCAAGTTCCTTCTGCCCGCAGCCATTCTTCTTCGGCCATCCACTTACTGTCCCTTCAGATATAGACAGGATGCATGGTCCAAGGTAGACCCACCGTTGTAATGCTTCTGCAGCAGCCTCTCTTAAGGTGCCAGAGGCTGTGCTGTTCCCTTGAGCCCTGTCACAGTTTGTGTAGCTGTTACATCACGGATGTGCCAACTCCTATTTTATTTTTTTTGTCGTCTTCAAGGCACAAAATGAGTACTGCTGCCCACCAGTGCTCTCTGAGTTAAAATGCTGTGGTTAAAATGTTCTCACCATTCCCCTAGAAATCCTAATCAAAGAAAGAATCGGAGGCTGCCTTATGTGTTGCTAGAAGCTTTTCCCTGCTGCTGTGGTGAAGTGATACGTGTAGTCCTGATCTGTAGGGTTGAAGTCTCCTCTGGGAAACAGACCCTCTCAAAATGCGTGCTTTGAGCTGTGTCCAGGTGTGTTCCCTGGAGGAATGTCTAGTTGACGCAGATCAGAAATGTAATTGGGAAAACGCTATCAAACAGTATGGACAACCATGGTCCAGGGCTTCGGGCTGTTCCCTGAATCTGTGTTGTTTTCTGCCATAGGTGTGGTTTTAGTGAGTTATTTTAAGCTCAGCACATGGAAGAGGTGTAAAAAGAAGGCTATATATGACTGTATATGTGAGTAGTTACATGCACGCGTAGCTGTGGACCATTATCTCTGTTTCCTTATTCTTACGTGATTTCTCATATGTTGTCTGTCTCAAATTATAGGCTCTTTGGAGGCAAAGACAATTTTTTTTTTCCCACATAGGGCATCAGATAGCTCTGACTGGAGACAGAAAGGTCTTACATACTTCCTTGCAAACAGTATAAGCACTAATTGCCACAGAGGAATTCTGAACTGAAGCGCCAGCACTGGAAGTGCTGCCTTCAGAAGAACCAAGTCATGCATGGGGGAAGTCTGCACAGAAGTGTACTGGTAGGATCACCGCACAGAAGGGCTCTGCGCCAGCACCCTTGCTCTCCTATACACTGTAATGAGAAAATGCTGTAAAAAAATACAAGAGTATGTTTGAGTACTCCTTGAGTATTCTGTACCAAGAGTACGTATTTGTAAAATATTATTGACGTTCATAACAATTGATATACCATTTAAAATCATAAATGAACTTAACATCTCACTTTAAAGAGGTACAAAAGGTATTACCTCTGTTAATTTTCCTTGCTATAGCTGTTTTATGTCAGCTAAGCTGATCTAAGCCCAGAAGTTCAGAGTTTGCTACTGCTGTTTTTCATTTTTGAGATCGGAGTCTAGAAAGTTACCATGTCCATGTATGTTGGCAGAGGAAAGGAAGAAAAGGGAAACTTGCTATGCAAACCTCCCTTTTGTCATGAGTGCCCTTAGGACAGCACAGTACAGCAACGTAACTAGTTAGTTTCATACATCAAGTACTGATATCACAAAAGGATCCAGCTTTCCAGTAAGGAGAGACCCTTGCTCTCTATCTTATGACCCAAACTGGGAGTGTAAGATTTCCTTGCTGGCAAGGTTCTAACAAACCTTTGGTAAAAGCTGGTATGCCAAAGTCCAAAGGAAATGGGGGGGAAAAAAATGAAAAATTGGTAGTTAAGCTCCTATGCATGGAACATATGGATATGGGTTTTACTAGAGTGATTATCATGGTTTTTTCTGTCTGTGTTGTTGTTGTTATTTCTATCAGGCCTGGATTTCATCTGTTTTAGTGTTGGCTCTTTGACCTGCCATGAAGAAGCACTTCTTGATTGTTGGACTTTTTCTGCCTTAGCCCGTGAGGTTCATAACACAGTTTTATTGCTTGCTTCTGTGAAGAGATACCATTGTATAAAATAAAGGCTTGAGTGCTTGACTTTGGAAACGTAAATGTTTTTTTTTTTTCAGTGTGGTTCTTACATAAACTGTCTTTTGTTTGAACTACTGAAGCGTTTCTGAAACTCCGTGCTCTAGAACTGGTAGGAGTCTGCGGCTGTGGAGGTGCTGTGATGGAATGAATCTGGGTAGCTGATTCCAATGAGTGTCCCCCCGTCCCCTCCCCCCTCCTGGCTTTTTTGATCAAATTTTAACCTTGAGTTGCAGATATCTTCATGTCTACACATCACTTCAGTCAGCCTTAAGCCCGAACTGCTCTGAAAGCAGTGATTTTGCTGTTCTGTCCCTCTTTGCTCTTAGCTGTTTGTTCCTGCCAGCTTGCTTTTGCTCATGTTGATGTTTTGTTGTCACATTGGGAGCTGGATCAAAGATCAGCTCCAGTGGGACACAAGATTTGTTTGTTTTGTTGTTGCTTATTTTCAGCTGGTACGAGAGAAGGGATGGGTTGGTGATGAGGAGGAGGCAGCTGTTTTGGCAGGAGCCCATATTTTTTTTTTTTTGAAAAAAGTGACTATGTAGCCGTAGTTAGAGATGGTAATTCATGTCATCAACTGCGCAATTTATTCAGCTACCCTAGCGTGTAACCAGCATTCCACTAAGCAGCAGAAAATCCCATAAATCTTTCTGCAGCTTCAAGCTCTCAGAATATTTTTAATGTGAAGTCAGTTTTGCTAACGTCATATTACAATGGTCAGTGCTTTGTGTTGCTGTTACCTACCAATTTTGAAAGGTCTCTTCCTGGGAGGTGAGGAAAATGATAGCTAGAATAGTTTACACTGAAGAGGCTAGCTAAGAAAATGGAAAATGTTAGCCTCAAAGGTCAGTATTTCAGAAAGCTGAGAACTAAGAGGGTTAGTATGAGAAGTTGTGTATTTTTTCTATTTCAAGGGAGATTGATGTCTTGGGTATGTATCCTCTCAATTCTGATCAACTGAAATGGAAATCATAAAATAAAAGGTAAATGTTGGTATAAGGAAAAACATACTTGAAAAAAACACCAAAAGCTGTTTGTATTGTTGTTTTTTCAGATATAGTTTGTCTGCTTTGCTGGACTATAGTATATTTTACTACTTCAGACCATATGAACAGAGTATTTCTGTGTCCTTGTTACGATTTCACGCGCTAATACTGAAGCATAAAGCACATTGTTTGGTTTTCTCAGAAAAGTGGAGGAAGAATGATATAAGAATCTGAAAGACAGCCACAATTGCCCTGTTGTGTTCCTATTTCTTGAGTACTTGCCATGCTGTTACACTGAATCCAAGTTTGAATAGGTTTAGGGTTTTGTTTTTTGGCCACTAGTTCCAAGAAAAGCAAGAATAATAGTTCTTAAAAGAACATACTTTTCTTTGCCTGCTTAATGTATGTTCAGACACTGTGCAACAACAGTCAAGTGGCTCATTCAGAATCTTAAATCTATTTACTAACTCTTTCCTTTTCCACCTTCCACAGAAAACAAGTAACTCCAAACCTTTTAATGAGGTAGATCCCACTAGTTTACTTCAGTTCATCAGGGCCACTCATGGTAACAGATGTTATTCTGAAATCCTACGGTTGCAACCTCATCCTGTGTTTTAGTGTTTCCTAAGTGATGTATTTGGAAACGTCTGATGTCAATGTGCATGCATAAGACTAAGTATATGTCCTGGTGGCTTGTACATTTCTTGCAATTATATGCATGCTATAATAGAAAGACAGAGACTGCAATGAATGTGTCAAAAAAAAAAAAGTTTTAAATTATGTTGTCAATTTTTTTAAGCAAGGAGCTCTAGTTTGCAACTTGCCAGAATATTGTCTTTTTTGTGTGTGTTTTTTTTGTTTGTTTGTTTGTTTAGCATTCAGGTTCCATCTCAAATGACTGAATACTGCATGTGATTAAAGCTAGGACAAGAGAGAATGGCCTCAAGTTGCACCAGAGGAAGTTCTGGTTGGAAATTAGGAGAAATTTCTTCTCAGAAAGAGTTGTTAGGTATTGGAACAGGTTGCCCAGGGAGGTGGTGGAGTCACTGTCCCTGAGCGTGTTTAAGGAAAGGTTGGACGTGGTGCTTAGGGACATGGTTTAGTGGGTGACATTGGTGGTAGGGGGATGGTTGGACCAGATGATTTTGGAGGTCTTTTCCAACCTTAATGATTCTGTGATTCTTTCTGGTTGTAGAACACTTAATCATGGCTACAAGCTTCATCCTTGCCTGAGGCATAATAAATACTGAGTAATGCAATGTAATGCTGGCTAAAATTTGTCTTCCTTAGCAGTAGGTCACTGGGACGTGTGATATTGAAAAACACAAGTTTGAAGCTTGTAGAAAATTACGGGGATAGTGGTCTAGACAGTAAGCCAGTAATCACAGCTATCTGTTGCACATGTTGGTTTCTAAAGGGTTCTGGAAACCTAAGTCAGTGTTGTGTGTGAATTTATGTAGTAAAAATGCTATTCTTCAGATTCTTCAGGGTGGGAAGCTAATTTACTGTTCTGTTGTTCTTAAGAATTATGCACAGATGCAGGATAACATATTTACTTTTACTTAGCATCTGGGCCTGTAGACCAACAAATCCAAGAAATGGCACTGATTATATTTTGTATTTCGGTCGTTTCATACTTCGTCCTGGCCTTGGGTCAGGGATTAGTGTTCTCATGCAAAAAGTAATAGTCTTTGTAATCCACGTGTTGCAGCTGTCATGTATTGTTTCCCTACAAATGAGTTTTATTCTTGTTCTTTCCTTTTTCTGTGCTGCCTCCCTGTGTCTCAGTAACTTATTCATTGACAGAAAGCATCTAATAAGTGTGATTTATTTTTTTTTCCTACATGAAAAATTTTACTGTTTACCTTAGGAAAAAGCCACCCTGTAGCTATAGCAAGCAGTAAGTCATACATGCACAGGATACAGGATATCAGAATTTAACCTATTTCAGTTTTACAGTGTCTGAGTCTTCTTGATATGAAGAAAAAAATGTATGTATTCTAGCACTTTTTTTTTTGGAGAAGGATAATAACTAGTAAATGGTAATTAAAGTGTGTTGGAAAGAGAGAAAGAATCTGTCTACATCTTGAGGCTGCTTTCCTTCTTTGCAGTTCAGACCAGGCAAAGAATTCTGGAGAGGGAAACAATGTCTTATATGTAGTAGGAAAATTGTTAATTCTCTTGAGCATGAGCTCATATTCTTGTACTTGCTGATACTTAGGTTTGGAATGGCATAAAGAGGTAAGCTGAAGTGGTGCACTGAGCAGCACATCATGTAAAGGTAGAATACTTGGTTGAACGCTGCTATGCAGAGTGATACATCACATGATATGAATTAGGCTATGCTGTCAGACACTACTGCAATGCAAAAACACTTGCTTTATACAAAGTTAAAGGCAACCACTGAAAAATGGGTCAGATAGAGTCATAAAAAGTACTCAGCTTGAGCCATTGCATCAATTGTACTCATGTTCAAAATAAAAAAAAATCTTAGTCAAAAACCTAAATGCTATCTATGTATGTAGAACTTAAGGAAAAGTATTAAGAGCAGCAGACAGCTTCATCTTGATCATGCATTAGAGATCAGATCAGCTTTGCGTTAGCATGCTGGTAGTAACGGAAGTAAGAACTGCACGTATGAATAGCAATTCTGGCTGCTCCCCAGCAAAATACTTCAGGGAGATCAGAGTGCCAGCCTTGGCCTCAAAACAGAGCTGAGGCAGCGGGCAGGCAGTCGGCATGTCTGAGCAGAGGGCACAGCAGCTTGTGGTATGCAAGGATTTCCAAAATGCATCCTGGGGGCTTTGCCTGGGTCCTCACGCCTGGACGGAGCTTCCTGAGCAGCATCCCTGCCCCATGCACTGCCAGCACAAATGTGTCTGTGGTGAGCCAGGTACAGAAAGAGCTGTGGCCAAAAAGCTGGGTTTGGTTGAATTCCTCAGTCCGGTCCATCAGCTGGTACAAATTAGGGGCGGTGTGAAGCACAGGCTGTGGCTGGGGTGGTGAGGAGGGCTGAGCAGTTGCTTGAGAGCCATGCCTTCCCCAGCCAGAAGCTGTGCTGCCAAACACAGCTGAAGTAGAGTTATTCCCAAAACCTGGATGTGCCTGTGTCTAACATGGCTTCTGCTTCTTGCTTGCTTTGGTCATGGTCCAGGTGTGAGGCCAGTCATTTGAAAATGAGCACCTGCAGTGTGCCTGTGTTTCTTAGTACTTCTACAAACACAGCAACTCCAACAGCTTTTCTCAAAAATTAGCCAGGCTCTAGAAGAAGGCGTGATGATGATGTGTTTGTTGTAATAATTTAAAACTGAGTGAGTGGGAGGCGTAGATCCTTTATCAATTTAAACATCTTGCAAATGTGTGGTGTTTTCTCACTTGTACAGATCCAGTGTCCATCTTGCCAATTTGTCTGGTGTTTCAAGTGCCACTCGCCTTGGCACGAAGGTGTTAACTGCAAAGAGTACAAAAAGGGAGACAAGCTGTTGCGTCACTGGGCCAATGAGATTGAGCACGGGCAAAGGAATGCCCAGAAGTGTCCAAAATGCAAGGTAAGCCGCCTTCTGGGGATGCACAGGTGGTAGCTTCAAACTGCTTAAATATTTATGTAGAGTAAATATTTGTAGCTTCTATTCTGGATTTGAAACGGAATTCACACTTGTACAAATTCTTACCTTTGACCCTTTGAGAAAAATGGGTCAGGTGTTTTACTTACTCTGCAGACTCTTTGCATGTAAAAGAAACATTAAAGAAATCCTAAGACAAGGCTTTGTTTTATACTTGTAATGAGTGTGTTACAGTCCAAATTATTCCTATAATAAAGCTTTAAAGAAATTTAAAGCTTTAGAGAAATATGATGCTCTTTGTCAGATTTTTTAAAAGAGCTTGGGTGAATTCAGTGCTGAAGTCAGAAAGTACTCCTTATCAACAACTTAACTAAGAGATTTCAATTTTTGGCAAAACCAGAATTTTTTTTAGGCTTGTGAAAGAACTGACATTTAATCCTTCCTCATAAATTAGCTTAATTTTCAACAGAATGAGGTGCAGTCTCATGCCCTAGAAATGCCATTTCCCATCCTTCCATGATAGGAAAGAGATGTCCCACTACTTGAATGTGGTGGAACAGCCCAATATGCCCCTAACCTTTAACGGAGGTGGCTTACGGCTTTTTGCTTTTTTGTTTTTCACAGCAGTTGTCTCCAGTTGCTGATGGTAATAAGTCAAAATCTGGAGATCACCATGGTGGTGGGAGACTGGCTTTTTAGAAAGGGAGTACTTAATTTGAATGTACCTGTTGCTCTACATTTACTTCATGGAGGGGACAAAGTAAGGTAACTAGAACGCTTGGTAGGAAATAAATAGTGAATGGGAAGTTTTACTTCTCAATGTATGAAGTATGTTTAGTCATACTTTGAGCCTTACCCTGTGCAAATAAGAGAATGTTTATCAGTTTACTAAGTTTCTTATTTTGGTCATGGGGAAAGAAATGCCTGTCATGCCATAGCTTGAAATTGAAAGACTTCAAAGCATCAAGAAAAATTTGTAAAGCCATGAAATCAGTGGTCATTTGTTTACCCTTCCTCCCGCATACACATGACTTTTGAATAGATTTAACAACTTCTCATTTGGTAAAAGTTGATAGGTTTGAGCCAGTTCTAAAAAGATTTGATTTCTGGGAAGTCTTACAGTAAAACCCTTTTTCAAACTTTCCTCCTTTGGAGTGGGCAGAAGTATCTGTTTTGGTTTTAATTTCTTGAGTTGAGTCCAGATTCAGATTTTTGGACAATCTGAATGATGTAACTATTGAAATAAGCTGTCCAAAAAAAGGAGAAAACAATGCACCAATGAACATGGAAAAGCAGGGAAAGGAGAGCTGCTAGCTGGAAAGAGAGAAGAATAAAAGACGCCAGCATTAATGTGTGTATCATTAATACATTTTAAATAATCTGACTTTCCAAAACCTAAAGTGTATAGCTGTTTTTAATGGAGTCAGAATAAGAAGGCTGGACACCTGAAACCTAGGTGGTCTAAATCTCTAATTTTGAAGCCTGAAGTTGCGTGAGTTTAGCTATTGATTCCAAAAAGGCTTCAGATTTCTTTATTTTTTTTTTTAATCAAATGAAAATAAAACCTTCTGTATGGTGGGAGGCAAAATGGAAAGTTATGAAATTAGCACAGAAAAAGAACCTTTGTTAAAAAGTCCTTTCTGGTAATGTGATGTTATAAACGAATATCGAAGAGCGAGTTCCATATTTTCATAAACGGTACCTCTAGTATTTTTCTTCAGAGGTGGAAAAAGTTCTTTTTGTTCACAACCTCTGAATGGTTCATATCAACACATTGTTGGTTTTTAAATCAACTCTGTAACTAGCAAATAATCAAAAGAGCCACTTAGTGGTTAGAACAGTCGTACTGTTTTCTTCCGTTCCCCATAATCAGTTAATGAGTATTTAAAAAATATGTATTATGCAGCATTCTTTGTCAAAGGCAATAAAAGGAGTCTGAGTCTGTTCTTCATATGGGGATGAACACACCAATAGCTAAATATTTGGGGATGGGGAGATTGGAGCTAATACTTTTCTGACTCACTCTGTCTACCCCTTAAAACCACTGTATAAAACATAATCAGATGACTACCATATTTGCGATCAAAAAAGAGGAAAGAGGGAAAGAATTGGTAACACACTACTTGATCTGTTGTTCTTCTAGATCCAAGTAGATGATGTTTCAGCATGTTTTATATTGATAATGGTCTTGTTTTAGAGGGAGTTGGCTAAGGCATGCAGATTCGCTATGTATTATTAGATATCTTGCCATAAAATTTGTAACCTTACCTGCCTTTCCCCACTGCTGTTTTTTACTTCAGAAGAAAACACTAAGGAAACATAGAAGAGTGTTTTTTACTTAGAAAGCTTTGAATAGCAGCAGAAATTTAAGTAAACAAGAATGTTAATGGGAATCATGGATCATATACCTCTTACGGTGTGCATTCACCATTCTGATTAATGTGAACGCTATCACACAACACAGGCCATGGCTTTTGAAGGTGATTGAATTATTTTTCCTCTCTGGAGGGAGGAGAATCAGTGCTGCCGTATGGGGAGGTTAAGCCATGCACCAGGCTCCCCTGGGAGGAGTGGCAGCAGAGCAGCAAGTCTCCTCTTCACCCAGCAGTGGCAGGTTTCCCAGAGCCTGTTTCTGTGAACAGGCATCCCTGAACAGCGCGAGGGGGTCAAGTCAGTGATGAAAATGGTTGGTCTTTGTACTCCTGCTGTGGGAGAACCCGCAGTGAGCAAGCCCCATGCCACAGCAGCTGGCTGCAGCCAGCCGTGGCCCTCTGGGCCTTCTAGCACCTGAGCGCTCCTGGCCAGGGGAGCAGGAGCACTCATGTGGTGTCTGACCCGGCAGCAATCGCCTTCCCAACCTACAGTAACCCATCTCTCTCAGCAGATTATGCTGAGGGTAGGGAGAAATATCCCTGTGAACCGAGGCTGGAGTTCATCTGGTGAAATGCCACGCACTCGGCTTGAGAGCAGCCTGGCTGAATCAGACGGAGTTCATCTGGCATCGTCTGTCTGGCAGCGGGTGGCAGCGAGTCCAAGCTCTGCTTGTAATTTTTTGAGTGGATCCCATCCTCACCCAAAAGGGAAAGGTGGTGGGTTTGGATTTCTTTTGGCAACAAAAAATATGGATAAGTACAACTAGTTATTCCAGACTTGCAGCTTTTGAAGATGTATGTGCAGATAAATATTGTCTAAAACATTTGTAATATTTTGTTTTGAAGAAGCAAAGTTCATACAAATTGAAAGTTCATACAAAGTTCATATAATTGCAATATGTGTCCAGAAGAAAAAAACAAAGACAAAACAAAACACAACAACAACAACAAAAAACTATCAACTTAAAATTAAGAGAACAATGCCTCTGAAGGACTTAGACCAGGAGCAAGCAGATTCAAGAGATTTAGGAGTGATTGGAATGGTTGGGTGGCTATCTGGAACTGGGACGCTTCTAGAAAAGTGTAGGTAGAAGGATGCAGACAGTATGCACAAGGTGGATTTTTGTGAGAAGTAGTGAGGGTAGAATGTATAAAACTATTACCAGCAGCTCGTAGAATTTCTTACTACCACATAAAAATAAATTGTTTTGAAACATGAAGTATTTATGGTATGAGTATTTGCATCTAGAGTTTTTGTAAGTTCCAGGCTGTACAGATTTTCAGTTAGACTGGACGGTAACTTCAATATATTGGATTGGTAAATTGGAGGAGAGAAAGGACAGTTCAACAGTCTTGATATTAAACAAAAAAAAAAAGATGCTGCTTCTTAGTGTCATAACTTAATTCCCTCATTTACATTTTTAAAGTAGAGATACGTCACTGAAGCAGCAGATACGCAAAGGTGCCTGTAAAATTATAAAATCCTGTATAGCTACTGTTTAAATTTCATTCCTCTGAAAAGCTAATTGGAATAAAATTTTAAAAGCAATTTGTTAAGATACAGTGAGGTCCCTGTGTGCAAACTCAGTAACTCAGAATTAAAATTCCTCAATTTCAGTTGAAATTAATGCCTTATGAACTAAATTAAACTTTGGCTCGATGAGTACGGTCAACAATTTTTTATATAAGACCTGTACAGGAAAAGCAAAACTCAAGCTGACAATATCCCTTTAAAAAAAAAAAAAGTGAAATTGGTATAACGTTGGGTAGACTTTTTTTTTTAGTTTGCTTGCATTGAACATTTAAATGTGAAAGTTTTGAAATCAAGTAGCTTATAAAGCTCATCGGCAATGGTATTCTTTTTAGGTGCTTCTGGAAAACAGGGTACCTCTGATACAGGTGAAGGAATGATACAAACAAACTGAACGGTGGGCTTCCTCAACATAGAGGGGAGCAATTGTTTAGTCGGCCTATTTGGATCCCTTCTGTTGGATGAATGCAAGTCCTCTGTGTCTACCAGAGTGGCATTTTATAGTGCAATCTTTGTGCGTGTGAATGTCTTTCCTATCTTTTTGCCTGAAAGAAGTGTTTGAAAGTGCAAAAATAAATTCTGAGATGTCTAACATCGGCACAAAGATGTCGGCAGACCTACCTGGAGCTACTTTTCACTGCATCTGCCCTGCAGTCTTTTAAGCACTGCCGGTGGAAAATGTCAGCTTGTTACATACGTGAAGTTCCAATTTCAGTAGCAGTTGAGGTGGAAGAAGTTTCTCAGATCCCAGATGAACCATGACCAGCACCACACCTGGCCCTTTCAAGAATGTCTGATACCCTAGGAATCACAAGCCTCTCTTGAGGTTAGAGGCTTCAGCTGTACCTGAGCTTTCATCACCTCTGGTGCTTGCAGGGCCATTAAGTGGTGATGTCTTGTCTTTACCCGTACCTCCCTTCAAAATACTCGTGTAGATACGAGTAAGAAGTTAAGGAGGCATTCATCACAAGTTTCAGTGAGTAAAACTCCTGTTGGATCTAAAGGGAGGAAAAGCTGTTCCCAGGGAGGGCGGTGAAGTCTGGAACAGGTCGCTCAAAGAGACTGTGACATACCCATACTTGAAGACTCTAAAATCTGGTGGGACAAGGCTTGGAGCAGTCTAATCTGATTCTGAAGTTAGCCCACCACTGAGCTAGGGGTTAAAAGAGGTGACATCTGAGGGTTACTTCCAACCTCAATCATTGTGTAATTTTATCTGCAGTTACATTGTGGAGCATGGGGGGTGGCAGTATTAATCCATCTTGTAAGTTAGGAAAAGTGTTTACCACCCCATTAGCTATGTTTTTAGCTGGCAAGATTTAGAAGTAGTTGTGTAATCAACGTTGCAGTGCATAATGTGGTTTAGTGAAATACCGTCAGGACTACCTCTCTTCTAAGTTTCTCAGAACTATTAACTAAAACTGAAGCATTACAAAATCTGTGCAAAGTGAGTAAATGTACCAATTGTGCAGAAGTATATGGAGGTATAGAAATGGTAAATTATTATTAAGCTATTTTATGCAGACAATCAGCAGAAAGATGGAAGGCTAGGCAGCCTGGCTTAATGCTGTGTTAAAAATAAATAGAAATCCTGTGCTTTTTAAGTCCCTCATCCTGAAGCAGAGCCTTTCTTGTTTTATTACAAAATGCCAAATCAATTTGTGATGGTAATGGGTCAGGGAGTGGGGCCACAGGTGACATAAAAGGGAAACCCATCTATGGAGGGGTGAGCCAGAGTTCACAACTATATTTACTGTGATGCTCTGGTTTTTAATGAAGTTAGGTGCTAATGTGTCTGCTTGGGTAGTAAAAATAATTTTTCATCTTCAGTAAGGGTAAGGATCACTCAGATGCTCATCTGAGACAACGACTTTAAGCAAAGAGCAAGAATTATGTGGGAAGGCATTTCTTATGTAGAAGCCTGGAAACAGCTATAACTCGTGTTTGGTGGTCTGAAACACGCCTTAGAAAACGTTATTGTCTTAGGACAGCTGCAATCTCTATTAGTGCAGATGCCGAGTTCAGCAAGGGGCTGCTTGCAGTATCTCTTCATCTGATGCATATGGATTGCGCTGGAGCGGTGCCTGCTTTTCCATGCTCCGGGGACTAAAAATAGCCTTTTCTTTTTCTTTCTGCTTGTGAAGATCCACATCCAGAGGACAGAAGGGTGTGACCACATGACCTGTTCCCAGTGTAACACTAATTTCTGTTACCGCTGCGGGGAGAGATACCGCCAGCTCCGTTTCTTTGGAGATCACACATCAAACCTCAGTATATTTGGATGCAAATACCGCTACCTCCCCGAGAGACCACATTTGAGGAGATTGGTGCGAGGCTCTGTCTGTGGTGAGTGGATAAACGTGCTTTGTAGAGAGCTGCACAAAGAGGTGACTGGGGAGGGCAGCAGATCAATATCTTTATATCTATCTATCTATATGTTTAAAATATAGGATGGACATTTTTTTAGTTATGTAAAAGGTGCTTTACTAAATATATTAAAACATATAGCATTTGGGGTCCTTTCGTCAATGGTTTGTGTGTGAATAAGTATTGTCCTCTCCTGATAGTTTCTGTTTCCTAACATTTTTCAGTAATATGTAAGCAAATTGGAAAAATACACAAGGAAACCAGCAAAAATGAGTCTTGGTGTAAGCTAGCCTTAAAGAAGAATTTTAGTTCGTTCCATAGAAAATTCACTTTACTTGTAAATCTCATGCATTGATTTCAGGTACCTAAATAGACCTGTTATGTTGCAATATGTGAAACTAGAGTGCAGTGGTTTCACAGAAGATATTTTGGTGAAACTTCGCTGTGCAATGCTCGGACTGTTGACAAGATAAATGTCTTTACATTTTATATTTTTGTCTGCATTTTTTTCATTTTGTTGTACAACTGCCTCTATTGGTCTGTGCTTTTCTCTGCTGGCATGCAAATCGAGAAGCACTTGCTCAAACATGCTCTGAAAGCTACACCACAGTGTATAGCAGCTGAAACCTAGATCTGAAGGAGGAGCTGACTGTTGCCAAGCTGAACAAGGTTTGGTGACTAAGCTGGAGTGGAGTCCAGCACCTCAGCTACGTGTCTAGATTGGTGTGCTTGTGCAACACTTAATGCGATGTTTGTTCCCAATAATGGATTTGTATGCTGAACTGGGGGATACCTAAGCTGTCCAGTAGGATCAGAGGAGGGAAGGAAATGCCTGAAATCCTGTATTTCCTGTGGAGCAAGCTTTCCAGGTGTCTTCTGAGGTTTTGGTGCTGGCTATCAGTTGATGACTGCCTGTTAAATTGTTCCTCGGTAGCCCTTTTGAGAGGGACTAGATCTGTGTGATTTCACTAACAGGAAGATATGAAGCAGTCAATATGCATGTTTTCACTCTTGCATTTTCTAGAGAGAAATTCCAACATTTGAGAAGATCTATTAAAGATTAAAGACAATGCTGGCACTAGAGCACATGGATATAAACTGTTCATGAATAAATTTAGGCTTAAAATTCAAGGGCTGTTTCAAAGCACTTGGTAAGGTTTCAGAAGAGCTTAAAGTAAAAGAAACATTGGCCTACAATGTAAGCTGCTGTAAATGGACCTTGGTGTATTTGGTGGAATTGCTACCTGTGATAGCAGGGGACTGAGCTCAGGGACTTTACAAATTCTGTTCTGCATACGTGCAGAATCATGGGTAAAGTTATCCCAGTGAAATTGCTATGTTCAGTGTAGATGGAAATAAAAATAAATATTTTTATCATATTATTTTATCATATTATAGATCTGCCAACAACTACATTATTCCTGTCTTAATTGTCCAATGCTTTACACGTAAGATATATGAATAACAAGTTTACGTGTTTTAATGCATGTACAATAGTGTTTATTTTTTCCCTGTTTTCTTTACCGACAAAGAAATGTGGAAGTGCATATATCAGTTAAAATTCAGTGGTGAAGATGTGTATGTTCATATCTATAAAAACATACATAGAGAACATGTAATATGTTTTGCTTTCGCTTCCTGTTCGTGTGCTTGTGATTTGCCTTAATTTAGTAAGCCAAGAAAGATTAGCAGAGCTCAGAGCCTCAACCTAAATTGCTTCTAGGGTTTTCTCTTAAAATTTCTCTCCAGCATTAACCTCTGTCATTGTGTTATTTCCCATGGGGATGTTCATCAGTTCAGTAGAGACAGCACTAGCTGAACCTGCCAGAAAAATGTACTAATTGGTGAGATTTTTCAGCATAGCTTGTTAACAATCAAGCTCACAAGGATGCAGAGAATTCTGCCTTGATGCCCACAACCCTAAATTCCTCAGTCATCTCTAGTAGGACTTGTAAATAGCTTAATGCTTTGTCAGTTGGTGTTACAGGGCAAGACCGGGCTCTGGCTCCATTCTGAAGAGTCGTCAGAAAGAGGAGACCATAGCAGAGGAACAGGCCATTAAAAGTATAGTCTCTAAATTTTAGTAGCATGTTGCATTTAAAAAAAAAAAAAAAAAAAAAGCTAGACTTACTGCAGTAAAATGACACTGCTCCGTGGCTAAGTAGTGGAAATTAAGAGGACATTAACTTGGCTGCCAGTGGGAGACTGGTGAAGTGTTGCTAAATACCTTTTCTTCTGTCACTTTTTTATTTTCTTGCTATGGAGAGAAAATAAGTGTGGTGATTTTGTAGTCTGAACAGCAAAGGTTCTTTGGCTTGTTTCTACTAAATCTGGGCGGGTAGGGTGTATAGAAAGGAAAGAACATTTCACGGCAGATTGGCATCATATTTTCTGTTAAGCAGCAAATGTGTGTGCCTACCGTCATAGACTGTTCTGTCATAAAAATAGGAGAAAAGCATTTATGGCAACATGTATTTCAACACACTTTTCTTCAAAAACAAATGGTTTTGTAAAGGTGATAGAAACCCGAGAGAGAAGAAAATACACTGGGAGCAAAAGGAGTCTCTGTTTTTTTGATGTTCCTTCTCTTCCTTCCCCTTCTTGCCATTTAGCCGGTATATTCTTTAAAGGAATTTAGAAGAACTTTGTCCTGTGGCCAGTACTGTAAGATGAAATTGCTAGGACTGAAGGGTAAAAAGCTGACTTTGAGATTTTTATCCTCATAGTAATTTGACTCCGTCTGGCTAATTTGGAGGCAGAACAGTTGGTTACAACCAGAGTTAGTGATGAACTGTGTTGGTTATTGAACGCAGGAAGGAAATATATGTTCAGCTGTCTTTAAATGTAAGATGCTGCTTAAGTACCACCTGAATTCAGTTGGGTGAATTATGTTCAAAATCAGTTGCTACATACTACATGGATACATAATAGGGCACACAACACATAATGGTGCTATAAAGCAAGTGAAGTATTTTGCATAGTAAATAGTATCTCAGATAGGATTCTGAAAGCAGCTTATCTTCAAATCTGATATATACTGTTGTCCCAAGACAGAGCAAGATTCACTTTAGGCATGGTTTTGAGCACTGCAGCAGGAAGCATATTTTGCTAGAATCCAACCTCCATTATCAACTTTGTCATTCAAGTTGGTCTTAGTACTACAAGATTTCCTATGTACATTTGATAGGACTTTTAAAAAACAGATGCAAACTTGTATTAGCACTGTGACTGTTTTGATTTGTAAGTAGATAACTTGTAATGATTGTTTAAGCATACACAGCTATTTAGTTAGACTAATTTTTATTATTTTTCCATATGCTAGTGATTAAATTTGTTTTCTAAAGCTAGTATATAAAGTTTTTGATGGCAAAGAATTCTCTAAGGATTTCTGGATTTTCATAAATATTACCCAAAACCCCACAACCAAAACCAATTATGTAAGAAGAAAAACATTCCCTCATGTTTTCTAAATGTTTCCTAATTTGGCAGAAAAATATCATTCTGTATATCTAATGAAACTCCTCTGAAAAAACCTGCAGTTATTACTTTACTACAGATATCTAAGTCTTCATGCTAGGTACATCTGTAGAGAATTGTCTCCTGTTGCGTAGAACTTCTTCAGCGTTTCCCTTTTTAGGCATCTTTTCTTTGCAACAGTTTCTGTAACTATCCTTAAAAACTAACTTTGAACATTACCAAACTGGTTACCATAACATAATGCTGAGTTCACTGCGCGGACTAGTGACCCAAGATTTTATTCATTGATGTGGCAAGGCTTTTATGTTTGCTCTATTTGCTAGCAGTCGCAGAGCTGACAGAAATAGGACAGTGGATCCTTGGGAAATTTAGTGACTGTAATAAACATCCATAGTCTCAACAGGGTTTCTTAGTGTGTCACAATTCTCTCTGTGATTAAGAGCCTCGTAGTCCTTCGCACTATGATAAACAATGTGTGTCAAACCGCATCTGGATAGAAAGCAATATTCAGTCAGACATTCAAAACACAGTATTTTATAACTGGTTTCATACCAAGTTAATAAATTTTTGGAGTAAAATATAGATATTGCCTACTTCGCAGTGATTGCTGCTATTTATGCTCTTAGCTGATGGTGATTAGTATAAGGCTTGCTCACCTTGTGAGAACTTTTTCCTTTATCTTTCTTTACCTTTGTAAAATGTAAAATTAAGGACTTACATATAGTACATATGTAAGTAGAAAAAGTATTTTATTTTTAAAGAATAACCTTTAAAACAATTTGTTGATAACCAAAGGAAGATCTAGCTAGTGAACTCAGGTTGTCCCCTGAGATCTTGGGACAAATAGACTAAACTAAACTTTATATTCACAGAGAGAAGGAAAAAGTCAGCCATTCGTGCTTTATTGCAGTTCTGAGTTAGTGTGTCAAATGTAAGTAAACGAGTTCTTAAACTGAATTAACTTAGGAAGCATTGTTTATGTGAGCAAAGAGGTGACTCCAGTCAAAAGCTTGCTTAGCCCTTCTGCAGAATCTATTGCTGTGTACTTAGTCACTAGTTCAGTGGTTTAAGTTTTCAATAATTTTGGTACCAAACATGTCGTAGTTTTCTAACATTCAAATTACATGGTTATTAGTAAAGTATATAGAGAGTTTATACCTCAAAACAGAATTCTGTAAACTTTTTTGAGATTAAGGGCTTCAGTAATGTTTTTTAATGTTTTTAATCACTTTTTTGGTATTTTCTTGAGGTTTTTGATCACGTTCCTTCTTCAGTCTACACTTGAATAATTTATTTGAGGCAATGACAACTTCTGTGATTACAGAATGCAGTGCAGTGGAGTCCCCAAAAGGTCGACCATTAGGATGCCTAGCAACTAGAGTAATACCAATAATATTTGCCAATTTTTCCTTCTAGGAATTAATGTTTCCCACCCACAACACTCCTGTGAAATTTAAAAACTATCAAAACAAGTGTGAAAAGAACCAATTCATTTTACCACTGTAAATATTTCCAGAGTATCTCATTTTTCCTTCAGACTGCCCAAATTAGTGGCTCAGGTTATGGAGAGGTTTACGTCATTGTTGAATGAAGTAATCCATTTATTGAAATCTGATACAAGTGACTTGAGAGAGGGTAGGGTAGGGAAGAGAGAGGTAACAAACTCACTTTTCCTCCCTTTCCATAAGTAATCTTTCAAACACGTGCTTGACGTAGAGTATTGTTTAATCTTGAATTCCTGTTCAAACTGCTGATATATCAGTAAAATGCTTATTCTGCAATGTTTTCAAGCTACTAAGACAAGTTACATCTTTGAACTAGCCATCTGGCCAACAGAGAAAGAGAGCAAGCGAGAGAGATACTGCTCTTCAACACAAGAAAGATAATTAGGATTCCAAGTTCAGTTTTTAATAATGACTTTAGCAATGGGTATCCTAACATAGTATTTAAAAAATAAACCAGCTTTTGAGATGTCAGATATACAAGCATTTATGGGTGGTTCAAAAGGGAAAAATAAAATGCTTACTTTGAATTGTTAATGAATTTTGTGTTTCAGCTGGAAAACTACTCATTACACCCCTAATACTGGTTCTGGGACTGGCACTGGGAGCCATAGCTGTTGTAATAGGTAAGAATTATACATATTGAATGAGTCTGATTTTGTAGTTACTATCTATGACTTTGACATCTTAGCATTTTTATCTGTTAGAGATGGACACAAAAAAAAAAGAGTACAATTTTCATAGATAAACTTTTAGTATAAAGCATGTGCCTTTTTTTCTAAATTAATTTGTCTTTAGAATCTTACCAGCCAGTCTCAGCCTGATTCAATGCATAGGCTGCCAAATTGGATTCAAGCACAAAAAGATGTACCATGAATTAATTTGATATAGTATCAAAACTCTGTTAATGCGTTTGTATTAACTGTGGATGCAGTTATTCTCATAAATCTGTTCTTTGCCCAGCTGGTGGTAAGAGAAAGGAGGTGATACTTTTCCTCTGGACTTGAAAGAGTGCCTCTTCTAACAAACTATTTTCTCACTTGAATAAATCTGTGGTTGGTGTTGTTTATTATTATTATTATTTTGTTTGTTTGCTTTTTGTCATTTATGGCTTTTTCTCAAAAGACTTTTAAAAATATAGTCCCCTGCCTGGGCAGGGATAAATATTTCGTATTACTTCACAATAGATAATAAGGATGTTTGTAAAATGAATAATTTGTATATAATTCCTTCAATGAAGATGAAACTGATTGAATTAAAGGTTAAGAGAATTTTTAAAGTATTGATAATCTGCAGAGGAAGAAATGAACCTTGAATTAAAAAGTTATAAGTAGGCATGTCTTAGCATGTTACATGTTTATGAAAATGAGTTAAATTAAATCAACCTTGAAGTCAGATCTAAGAATTTCCAAAGTACTGTTAAAGCTTTTAACTTTGTATCTTATACACAACAAACCGTAGTTCAGGAATAAATTTTTGTCAGAGATGGGAAGTGGGGTTAGCAGGAATTTTTTCTACACTTTCTCTGTTTAGTTTATTTTAACTGGTTGCCAAAGAGACTGTTGCAGGCTAGTATTTTCTTCTGCTTGTCCCAAATACCTTGTCTAAATTCTCTTAAGACATGGAAAGCTGCATCTTAGTACTCTACATATATTGAAAGAATACAGTGCATGCACAAAAGATTTCATTTAACTATGGCCTTCTTATTATTTTCTTATTTTGGCAGGTTTATTTGTGTTTCCTATCTATTGCCTTTGTAAAAAGCAGAGGAAGAGGTCACGGACAGGTATGCCCTGGTAAGGATGGGCCATACTCACCTGAACTAAGCTGGTCCTGCAAGGGCTATACACGGTTTGTGCTGCAGAGCAATGCAGTTCTGGTAACAGCATCACAGCCACCGCCCTGGAAGAAAAGTGGGGGATCTCCTGCCGTCTTCCCTCAGCTGAAACACTACTGCAGACCAGAAAGCCTCTTTGCTCTGGTGCACTCTGAACAAGATGGGCCCCCTGACTGCTGCTTTTTAAATGTTTTTTTTATTATTATTATTATTATTACTTTGGAGGGTTGGTTTTTGTTTCGAAGATTTAAGTCTAAGTTTCTGAACTAGACAATCAAAGTCTGTATTGTAGCCACAACTCTACTACCGATTTGGCCTGTGAAGAAAGCATTTTACTGCTAATGTGCTCCGTTTAACTTCAGTGTCGGCCTTTAAGGGGGAAATGCTTAGAAGTGTTTGGACTCTTACTGTACACTGAGCATACTACTTTTGGTATTAAAAACTACTTCTGTAAATAACTTCCATCACACAGCATTCTGTTCAGCATACCAAAACCCCGTCACATGCCAGAACATGACAGCTGGTTATCTTCTGAGTCGTCCTGCTAGCAAGCAAGAGTGTAGATCACATTTGTGCGGCATGGATTGCCACAGCCAAATAATAGTGCCTCAAAAAGAAACATTATTATTATTACTATTATTGAAACTCAGTAATACTTACAAATATGCTGATTGGATTTGCTTTCATATTTATTTTTTTGACACTCCAATAATATTGATTGTGAGGGGTGACGAATTTGTTAGAGGAGTACAGCATTTTGAACTTCCCTCAGTACAAAAAAAGATTTGAAGGGATTAGATAACAAGAAGTAACTAGAGATAGAACAGGCCACTGATATCCACTGAAATGTGACACAGAATGTGCAAGGAAATTTGTTTGCAGGGAAGCTGGAAACCTGCTCTTCTTTTCTGACTTGACATATAGTACAAATGCTACACACTAGTTGTGTGAAGATTGACTTGGTGGAATTTTGTAACCTAAACAGCATGTATGTTTGTTTTATAAGCAGCCTGCATAAGTCTTAGAGGATCCACTGATGTCTCTTCAGGAAAATTTGTGAATTTTGAGTAAGGGAAGGGATCATGAGTTGTTAGACCATTTCACTTTTTTTCTCTGCTTCCAGTGTTGCTGCTCTTGGTGCATTACAGATCTGAAGAGAATAGTGATCTGTGCTCTCTTTTCCTAAATTCAGAGAACCACTGTTTGTCACTGGACCTTTTTCTTGGCACATCACCATCAGAGCAATGTAATTCAGAGTCAAGAATCAGCAAAGAGTTTTTTCATTTCTAGTTACAATCCAAATTTGTCATACAAATAAACCTGAAAGAAAATAGAATAAAGTAAATTTGTGTGAGCAGAACACTGGTACACTAAAGAGAGGAAATGAATAAGAGAAATATCTACTTTGTACTTAAAAAAAAAAAAAAAAGGTGATCTTGAAGATTAGATTTGTACTGTGAAGGTACTTTTTTTGAGTGTTTGAAGATACATATGTATGTGTGTGTAATATATACATATTTATGTGGGAGATGGGGAAGCAGGAAGATGAGCAATGTCTTTAGTGTACAGACCTCAAAATTTAGGCTCACAAACAGCATATCTTTTGAGAGGATGTACTTTGCACCACTTTCTCTGAAAATGTATTATTAAATCTGAATCGATTTGTAACTTTTCAAGTAAATAGTCTGCTTCCCCCCCACGATACTCTGATATCGTAAGATACTCACTTTGACTTCAAAGCCTCAGTGGAAGAAACTGATAATTTTAGTTACCTGGAAACACAAATATCAGCTTTCAGTAGATGGCTAGTATGTGTGTTTTCAGTCAACTTCTGGTTTGTTTTCCTGGTTTGTTGTTTTTGTTTTTTTTCTTTTCCCCTTGTTGAAACAGTGCATACAAGCACACCGTGGCAGTCAACAGTACTTAATTTTTTCATTTGAATTGAAGGGCATGTTGACCCTGTTGTCCTATCAATAGAAACAGTATCTTTCTAAGACTTGCATATTAAGCTAGGAAGCAATGACATTTAGAAGTAAAGTTCAAATACTATTCTCAATGCAAATGCACCTGCTAATTAAATTTCTTCTATGACACATCAGTTTTCTATTTGTGTTCTACCTGCAGGTTGGAAGCTGCCTTAAAATCAAGTCCTGTTTTTGAGTGTGTTTTCTGAGGCCGTACATATCAGTTGTCTTTGGCTTACTCAGGGATTCTTATTCCTTTCTTTAAATGTCAAATGATGAAGATATTTTTGTATTATTTAGCAAACCTTCAGACCTCAGAGAGTGAGAGATGCATATATATATATATATATAAATAAAAAATAGATTTGGTTTTGCAATGCAGTCTGTAATATGGTGTCAAACTATTCCACTTGAGAATATTTTAGTACTTGAGATTATCTGTAATTAACTATTCAGTAGATTAATTTCCTTTGTTTTCCTGTTTCTTTATGAGTATGAGAGATACTCTTGTCGTCTTAGCTGTTTTCTCTGCTGTTTGCCATTTTCACAGTTCCCGTGAGTTCAGTAAAATCAGAAATTAAGATGCTAGAATAAAGAGCATAAAGGGAAGATAATAGATCTGCATTTATTTTACATTCAACAGCATGTTGTTGTGAGTGGAGGGAAAGGCACATACATCTCAGCTCCTGCATTATCATTTCACTTCATCGTAGGAAATCTTACAGACATCAAAGTCATGCCATTTATTTTACAATCATTAATTGGTAAGTTTTAAGGAAATGGGATAAGCTTAGTTGTAAGGAACTTCAGGGATGTTTTCCACTACCTAAAGGTGTTTTGGTTTTTGTAGCTGTACACTTAAGAAGCCATCAGACTGTTCCACTCCATCTTTGTTAGCAGGAAACTTCATCAGACAGTCAAATTAACCTGTTAAGGCAGATTACATGTTACTTTATGCTGAATTGTTTCACCATATTCAAGACTATTTATTCTTCTGAGAAGTTCTTGCTCACCAATATCCGTATTCAGATTAAGTGCTTAAATCCATTCAGCATTAGCCTTATTTCTAGACTGAGGAGATTTCACCAGCTGGGTCAAGTTTCAGGGCTGCTCAACCATATCTATGGCTGGATGATTTTTCCTGCTGCAGCTTCTCAGAATATAGTTACATGCATTTGCAGAGGTCATCCAGTTTGTGACTGTAAAATAATTGTATGTTTCCTTCTTGTAAATCTATTTGCAGGTGAGAGTAGGAAACTAAGAATACAAGCAAGAGGCAGGAGTGCAATTGAGTGCTTTGGCTGACCTATCAGTTTTAGTTCTGCAGAAGAAATACTGTTACTTTTCAATTCTCATCGCATTTATTATATAGCAGTATACTCATTTTTCAAATTTCATTAAAATACAGTGCACTTTGATCTATTATCTTCCTCGGGGGCAGTGCAAATGTATGTGTACGTAAGAGAGGATTTTGCATTTGTTTTTGATGTTACTAATGCTTACTTCATAACTCTTCCTGGTATGATAGCTTTTTGTTTGCTTGTTTGTTAATTTACATCTAGTTATTGGTTCTGAAAGTTTGATCAATGTGAAGTTTTACTTATTAAAAAATATTAATTTGTAGGGACTACTGCCAATTCCACTAGAGGGTATTTTGGATCACTGTCAGGTGTTCCTTTTAGCCAGAGGGCTTTCTGTTCTTCCGAAGACTGCCTTAGTTTGTGTGATGTTCAGTGGTGGGTAGGAGAGAGTGATTCTGCCAGAGGATACAAATTTTCCAGTGATTGAATGGTTTCTCAGTTAGATCTGAGAAACTGTTTTGTGTTCAATGGCCAAATAGGCTGAGCTGGTTTTTTTGTTTTGTTTTTTTTTTTAATTTAGTTGTGGCGGTTTGTTTCCTGAGCAGACCTTGCATCATTCATAATTCTTGGTATGATAATAATTGTGTGGTGCCAAGTTGTGGATGAGAACCATGGATTACTGTTACTTTATAATCTGTATTAGTCTTCTGTTGGTTTTGCTGATGGAAAGAATCCCGCATGAGGAAGTTACTAGAGAGATTTCTGTTTCTTCTAATTTTGCAGCCTTACACTTGCAGTGGGTCAGCTCTTAACATCAGCCACAGCTGCATTAAACCAGGAAGGTTATATCCCTTTCTGTGCCAGCACAGAATTGGCCCAAAATACTTTGATAGTCCAAAATAGTTCAGTGTTCCAAAATACTAGAAAACATCTTGGCAGCCATTGTTGATAAGTATTGTTCAGCAACTTGAAATCTTTTATTTCTGAAGAAGTGCAAACTATCATAATGACCATTCTCTCACTTGCAGAGTAATACTACTAGGGTTGTCTAATAAGTGCAGGAGAGGGCAGGACATAGGGAAGATTTTCCAAACAGCTTTCTTATTCAAGTAATTTGTATGGGGAATGAATACGAGCTTTTAATATAAGAGACCTTAATGCTTTGAGTCACCAATAACATAAGAAACAACATCCACAGGCAGCATTAAACATTTTAAAATTCTGCTGTCTTTGGTGTAACAGATGTTAACACAGTGTAAGAATTGGAAATACAGATGTTTAATATTTCTCAGACTTAACATAAATTTGAAAAAGACGGCACATATTTAAAAAGTTATATTGCTGGTTTGTCTGGCTTGTGCTATTGTTAGATGAAAAAACAGCTGCACCTTGATTCAAAGGCAAGACTAGCAGTGTTTTCACTGCTGAAGCTGACACAACACCCACAAACTTTTTTAAAATTAAAATCCACAAACTAACAAATGCGTAGGATTATAACTTCTTAGCTGTTTCTTCCTTATTCTGTACATATGGGCTCAGGATCTGTACACTCTCTCCAGTAAGGAGTGGAGTGCTCATACTAGGCAATTAATCACTAATGCTCTTAGCCAGACAGTGAAACACCATAACGTAGGGAAATGAAATCGGTGCATGCTCTGATTTCAAAGGTGAACATTTGTAGTAAGCTTTAATTACTTATTCCCTATTTAAAAATAAATACATAAATTTCTAAATATAATTCCAACTGTTCACATCTAAATATATCTTCCTTTAATAAAATAAGGAACAGGTGTAATAATAATTAGTTTAAAAACACAGAATAAACTTTTTTGGAGCTTACTTGGCTTATCAAAATTAAATGTACATCTGAAGTGTGTTCTATGGATCACAGTCAGAAGAGGAGAAAGTTATTGCATAAAAAATGCATTTTACATATAATTTTTTTGCATAAAAATTGATTTTGCACATACCTCTTTGAACATTGTTGCATGCTAGCCCCATTCAATCTTTATCTTGCTGAAAACTTGGCAAACTGAAAACAGTATTGTTGCTATTTTATCCTTCTGTTACTAACTGATCGTATTAATAATGCAATGACACATTTACCTTATGTTTAGAATGAAAATCTACTTACAGCATCTAAACAATCTGTCCACGTATTTTAAACCTGCCTTGTAAAAGTGCAGATGCAGTCAAGAAACTTCTTTTGTATTTGTTACCATGAAGGTGGTCAAACACTGGCATAGGATTTCTGGAGAGGTGGTTGATAGCCCAAGCATGTCAGTGTTCAAGAGGCATTTGAACATGCCCAGTGACACGATTTAACTTTTGGTTAGCCCTGAAGTCACCAGGCGGTTGGACTTGATGATCTCTGTAAGCCCTTTCCAACTGAACTGTTCTATTCTTATGCAAGCTGTGGGTAAACAGATGGATTCAGTCCTTAGTCGCTATCTTTTTGCATTAAAAAATGCACAGTAAAGTGTTCATATCGATTTACATTATGCTACTTCATGTTCAGAAATTGCAAGGACAGAGTAGATGTTCCGTTTCACTGTTTACCATCTCATAATGAAATGTTTACTATATTTCTATTTATTATACATTTTATTTCTAATGCTCTCCTTTCACTTCCAAATTTCATAATTTGAAACTGATTTGTGAAAATAGCCACAGACAAAATTGGATCGTGGAAAATGATCATGTAATAAGTGGTTTAAGTAAGATTTTGCTGAGCTATACCAGGAAAAGATTCTCTGTTGTATTTAACTTAAACGCAAACTGTTGAAATTTGTTTTTCTTTAGGGCTTCTAGTTTTGCATTTTTTTAATTTAATTAAACTGCCTTTTCTGTTACATAACTAATCATCTGAGTCCAAATAACTTTTTTTTAAGGTATTTGTTGAAATGTATTTTGCCTGTGGTAGAGATGAGAATAAATAATAGGTGTTGAGAAGAAGAAAAATGATCTGTGTTTCTGAGAAGGTTGTCAAAGCTGAACTTCATCTTAATTACTTGAGAAGTCAATGAGAAATCTTTCCTGTCCCATCTCTTTTTTATCTTAATGTGAAGAATTCCCCTTAAAATAAGGTTAATTTGAATGGATAGTGAAACAATAGATCATTTTTAGTTGAGGTGCTTCTGGCACAAGTAGAATGCTGGACAAATAATCCAGATTCATTAAGAAAGGAATTTCTAATTCCACATTTGGGCTATATAAAATCTGTATGCATTAGTGATCAGAACTTTCTGCATGACTAAGAGTAAGGCTATAAAAACTGGAGGCAGGCAATGTCCATGTAATCAACACTTGAATTCCAGTATTGTGTTTTGTATGAGAAAAATGTTATACGTGTAAGTGCCTTATTGCTTGAAACAAAGGAAAGGTGTTCTCCACCCTCCCCCGATAGAGCAATATGGGGATTTCTGTAAAGTAGTCCTACACACAGACATGTTAAGCCAAACTAAGTACTGCTTTGCTCAGAAGGTTGAAGAACGTTGTGAGTGAACAAGGTATTTTTTTAAGAATGGCAAAGTTAATCTGGCATACCTATTTTAATCTGCTGATCTTCATCTCATTTCAGAAATATTTTTTTTCTAACTTCCTATTCATCTTCAGACTTCTGCAGAAATGCATCTTATATGTGTTGTCAGAATGAGTTTGGTCTTCCAGCATACTCAGCTAGGAGTTTTCAACCACTAAAAAGAACATGCATTTTTTTGGAAAAGAGACTTCAACTGAAGTTAAGTTACAGCAGAGCCTTGAGTATGTGTAACCTCAAACTCCAAGGCTCTAATGGGTCCTGTTCACACCACTCTGTGCACAGGGACGCACTGTGGCTAGGTTGAGGTTTGGAGCAGTTTAACAGCATTTCAGTGGTATCCAACTTGAACTAATGTATCCTGTTCGTACAAGTCTGTAATTCCTCTGGAGCAGATACCTTGATGGACCAAACCATCAAGGGAGGTCAGTGGAGCAGTTCTTGAATCTCTGCCCTGCCCTTCATTGCAAGATGATATGGAAAAATAACATAATTCATTTTACCATCTTCAGATACCTTCAAAATGTCTATTGTAGGGTTTTTCTTTTTCTGGGATTACTGTCCCAGAGGTCGGTGGAATTTTGCCTTTTGTGATCTAGATTTTCTAAAGGATCTGCTTTTTTTTTTTTTACCAACATTGCTCCCACTTTTTTGTCCATCTATTTGAAGTCAGGTGCCAAAATAAGCTACTTTTATAAAATTATCCCGAGTTATATGAAATTCTGTTACAAATTATCTTAGGAAAAAAAGAAGTTGGAGCTACAAAATACTAATTATTGGAAGGAAGTTGACAGCTGGTAACTGGTGAGGGTTAGATGAAAAATGATGTTTATGAATCTACGATAAATACTTTTTAATCGTAAAACGGTTTCACTATGTTCAGTTTACTCCACTAAGAGTTTGTGAAGGAGAAAAAGAAATGAAGATGAGAAGATTATCTTCTAGGACCTTTTCTCCTGAAATTCATGAGGGTTTTTTTTAGAACAGTAGAAGAGGCCTTTTTCCCCCATGGAGTTCTTAATTAGTGATATGGCTGTCACTTAGAGTGTTATTTCTTCATGAAGCATCATACACAAGTGCTTAATCAGGATTCAGCTTACAAATCTGAAGTTTTTGGTGATAGGTAATTTGATTTAGTGTGATACTGAATAAAATTTTAAGTGAATTATCACAATATCTTAGTAGCTTTTATTTCAGTATTATCTCCAACTGCTAGGCATTAACTCGTTCTATAACCCACTGAATAGGAGGCACCATGTATCAAAGTATGTCATTACTGTCAAGAGTTACTGTTTATTTTCAGAAGTTATTTCCTTGAATGTCATTCTGCTTTCTTAAGACCAGCAGGCACACAACCAAAATGCTGTTAAGTTTTTCTGTTACCCGTCTTTTGCTTTTAGCTGATAATTATATTTGTTGCATAGTATAGCAACAATGGTCTTCATGCTAAAATTTGACAAAGATATTCAGTATTCCTGGGCAATATTTTACAAATAATTAATGTTCAAGTTGGTATTTCAAATTTATACCAATAACCACTGTTGAGTATGCTACCTTTGTGGCTGTTTCATTTTGTGTCGATGTTTTGTAAGGATTGTTTTTTGCTACCCTCTTCAGAGTGCCTTTTAATTTAGGAGGTCTAGAGACAACTCACTGAAGTCTTCTGTTGAATCTGCCATAGTAATGTCTGATTTTAAACTTGTACTGATGAATGTATAATTAAAATCCTGTTCTTTAAAAAGCTATAATGACACAGGTTGTATATGCACATGTACATGCATGGATACAAGGGAAGATGTTCTGCCAATGTTTGTCCTGCTGGACAGGACCTTTTGAAAGTAAGTGAATTTTTTAACAGTTTATTTTCAAAATGTTACCTCACTAGTATTCAGTAGTAGGTATGTCTCTGTACTGCTTCACTTTGCAAAATACAATCACATTCATGGTAGGCAGTTTAATTTAAAAGGCTGTGCGATGAATCTGGTGTCTGTTTTGAGAGTGAAGTTCGTAAGTCAAAACTTGCGGTACTTCATTTATTTTCAAGGCATTCCTTTCACTTAGACTGATATCCCAATCCCCTGTTATTAACAAACTTAAGAAGTGCTTCCCCATGATGAAATGGAAGAATGTAAAGTAGCATTTGAATGCACTCCACCTGTCTTAGAACTAACATTCAGAAATTGGGGGAGGGGGGAGGCAGGGGTGCATTTAATGAATTGTGGGAAGACGTGTATTGTAGAGTTCATTCACTTGCACACAAGGGGTTTTACAATGTCATCTAGTAATGTCTACCTAATAAAGTTTTGAAAAAGGGAAAAAAATGTCTGAATGTTTCAGTCTTTTTCTCCAAACAATTGTATGCATGAATGGTAGTCAGCCAGCTCCAAGGAGTCCTGATTAAATCTATAATCTTATGATTATTATGTAATCATTTGTTTTAAATGTATTGAAAGACATGTACTTCAGAATGTCTTCACACTGTATTACAATCACTACAATATTAGTCTATTTTAAAATTTGAAGTTAAATCAGAGGTAAAAATATTAATGACAGTAATTTTTATATTAAAAAAATGCTAGGTTTTGTCATCCATATGCTACTGGTTTCATTTTTAAAAGCAAATTAATACACAAGAACACACAATTTTAGTTTCCTGTGAAGCATGTTTTAGCATAAAGTAACCTAATAAAAATGAGGAAAAAAATGCCATAGTCCAATTTTCCCATTCCCTTGTAGGACCACTTTCTAAGCTCCGTTGTTCAGTGACAGTCTTTTAGATAAAGTAGTCTTTACTGTAGCTAGCCATAAAATTGAAAGGTGGGCTATTAATTGAACCAGGTGTTGTTCTCAAAAGGAACTTGTCTTAGTTTCCATGCTAGTGAACTGACAATACTGATGTGAAGTTTTGCCTAATGTGTTGGGCATTTTTAAACACTTTTTAAAATAGGATTTACATGTTCATGCACAGGCAGACAGGTAGCAGACAAGGTAACACACTCCTCTACATTTTGTTTCTGTATGATGCAAAGCTGGAGAGGAGAATAGGGGCGGGGGGATCACGGCAGTGAAATACACAGCTTGAAGTCCATGCTAGGTGCCTCTTGGCAATGATTAATCTGTCTACTTTCTCTCTTAAGTCCCCCCAAAACAGCCAAGACTTGCAACCAAATGTCAAGGGCATCATACCAGAGATTCCTTATCTGCAGGAATTTTAGCGTGCAATCTACAGCAATGAAACGATGGTCAGGAGTCCAAACAAAGTAATATTCCTACAACTGAAACTGAAGTTAGATTTACTTCTCATTTGCAGTCTCAAACTGTTTGACAAGAGACAGAAAAGCAGGTTTTGATTATAAATCTGATACTTCTCTAATAGGACAAATGTGCTCTACAGAAATTACAGAACCACAACCATAACTTCAGACACTTCCCTTCCAATGATTGACGAGTGCTTTTGTGGGTGCTTCAAATAGTGAGTAAAGGAAATAGATGTGTAATGATAATGAATGGATTTGTACCTGCTTGTAAGAAATTACATTTAACTATTAATAACTAAATTAACATTCAAAAAACTTTGAATAAATCCATTTGAATTTGTCATGTGTTTGCTTAGTTCTTTGGCTTTAGCAGCACAAACAGGCACCGATGTGTTGGAATGTAGGACATGTGAAATACTGGTTAATGAGAACATAATTAAAAACTAGAATTAGCAGCCCATGGGTAAAGTTGTCATGCTTTGGAAAAGTCAACATCCTCACCAACCTATCAAGTTTATTTGGCAGGGTCAGCAAGTATGCATTTAAGTCATCTTGTTTATATACCCTATTCTGAAATTCTTTGTTGGAGTTCATCAAATGAAACTAAGTAGATGTGCGATAAGGAAGAGTATCTCACATGGACATTGCGTTGTTGGAAGGTAAACAGGGCAGGAGTTAGTAGCTCTTGCAGTGAAGGAGGATGTCAAATAAATTCTGCAGAGATCTCTGCTTGGACTTTGCTCTCAAATATATTTGTAAAGCAATCTGAAGAAAGGGGCAAGTGATGGGGTAACAAAATGCTGATGACAGAGTAAAGATGAGAGAAACAATCAACTGCATGCATTTTGACAATGAACAGTGAAGTAGAAGAAGGCTCGTCACCACTGAAATGATACAACTGATACATAATTATGATTTTAATAAATGCCTCTGTATTTGAGTGCAGCAGAAAAGATAAAGTAGTGACTGAGTATTCCTTTATCAGATGAACTAGAAAGCATTAAATGAGTCTAGCAGAATCTGTAACAAAGAAAAGATTAGTCTTTATGCAAACAGTGAAAGACTGGTGGAATCTCCTGCCAAGGAATTTTGTACATGGTGATGTGGACAGCAGAGCAGGTTATAAAAGAAACCCATTTTTGACTCGAATGTTTGGAGGCCTGGACAGGAGTGTTTGGTTGTGTTATCTTGCATCCTTTCCCAAACATCTGATTTTACTGTCAGAGGTAGGATGTTGAGCTCCCTGGAGCCTTGATCCAGTGCTGTATTTCTAGATCATTCTCTTATTATCATTATATTGAAGGTCACTAGGTAGGGTGAACGTGACAATAAACTACAGCAGTTATCCATTGGGGATGGCCTCCCCTATCCTACTTGCCTGTGGGAAACACTATCCCACTTCTCAGGCAGACATGCTGACAGGTAAGACGCTGATTTGCAAAGTTGAGAAGTGGTTTGAGCCTGCCCACTGTGTAGCGTGCTGTTCTCACCACCACCTCATTTTGTTTCCTGACCTGAGCAATGTTTTTGCCTCAACCTAATTTTCACCTAGGTTGCCCCCTTATCCTCTTTTGGATCCACTCATCACCTCAGCCCAGGCTGTTTTTCTCCCTCCTCCTTAACAATTACACTATTGTAATATTAAAGGATCTGAAGCTAAGCTTTGTTTTCATTATCCCTTAAGAGTGATAAAACACATGGAAGTCCATGTTCTGTACCAGTCTAGGCTTTACCTCCTTGACCTACCTGCATATAAGTAATATTGCTTGTCTCTAGAAGCCGCTGTCTCTTAGCTGCAATTTTAGATGCCCACTGCCCACTTTTGTCTGCCTTCTGTCTCATCAATCACATTTTATTTATAAAATGAAGTTTTCTATTCTCTTTCATGTTGAAAAATACTGGACACTACCCAATATCCTAATGGATTGTAGGAAAAGCGTAGTATATCAAAATGAAATCATAAAGCCAATTAAGACTAGGAAGCACCCTTGTGTGATTGAATGGAGAACGCTCTGCTGATCGCTCGTACACTCTTCATTTTATGATTTTTTTTTTAGTACGTTTATAATGCATCTAGTTGCCTGCGTGGTGGTTTGGGGTGGCTTGTGGGGGCGGATAAAGAAATATTACATGTTAGTGAAGGGTGGCATCAAGTCTGAAATCTCATTGTGGATGGGTTTTAATGATGATACTGGTGACCCACTGCCTCCTGAACCCCAGTCCCAACATCACTGCATGGCCCAACTCATGCTACCCATTGCCCTTGGCAAGGCTGACAGGGGCGGCCACAGGAATGCGGCACCTGTAGAGAGCGGGGCAGAGCTGGGAGTTGCCAGCGGGGGCCAAGTGGCCACTCCACCCAGCCTAGGCACCCCCTGCCCGGCCTGGCTCCCAGCCGCGGGGTGCCTGCTGCCTCCTGGGGCCTGCCCGGGATGAGAAACCCCAGCTGGCAAAGGTAGGGCAGCGTCCAGTGCAGGCCCAAGGCTGGCTGCAGCCATTAAATGTTCCCTCTGTGACAGGAAGGCCCTGCCACCCCTGAGGGGAGCTCTGCCCAGACGGTTTAGGCTTGGTGAATGCAGCATGGGCCTGGCCCTGGGTTTTACCTTGGCCAGCAGCCAACCTGGCTGATGGCTCCTCTCTGAGCTCCCTGCCTAACCCAGGGAATCTTCCTCATCCGTCCTCCTCCTGCCCCCATCTGCTTGGAAACCTGAATGCAGATTTTCTTCTTTTAACTCGTATCTTGTCAAATAGCAGTAATGGGGGTCTCAAGCGTTTGGTGTGTTGCACCAAAATAAATTTACGAAGCAGAAAACGTTTAAGCCTGTGAACTGCTGGAAAGACTCTATGTGCTGCAGCAGCACACTGCTGGGGGCAGGCCCCTTGCTTCTCAGAGCTTCCCTCAAGGCTTCTTGATTTCAACTTTTTATTTTCAAACAATACGTACTGTAAATTTTAGTTTTGCTATATGTTTATTATTTATTAAAAGTACTTCTAAAAGCACGTCTTTGTCATAATTTCATGTGGCTTTTATGAGGTGATGGACAAGTCAAAGCTCATAATACACTGCCTAGTGGCGCGCTTTTGCCAAATCAAACATTTATTTGGTACAGCTTTCCAATAAAGCCTTCAGTGTTTCTGACCTGCAGTGTCTGCCATTGCCTTTTTTCTCAAATTCCTTTACAACAAGCACTTTATGTCACCACTCTTCTTACAATGATATTTTTAAAGAACAGGTTACTTAGATGACAGGCAACATGTGGCCTCCATTTAACTATCATTTATTAAATCATATTTATCTGTTATCTTTCTTATAGCAGTAAAAGGAGACCAGACAGAGAAAAACTGACTTTTCTTCACCAACAATGAGCAGTCGAGGATTAGATGTGATTGTCATAACTGTAATTCATAAACACTGATCTTCCACAGGGTCCCCTTGTGAGCCTGTGGCAGGCCTCTGCCTGAGCAGGGGATAAGCAAGGACCAGCTGCCTCTACCAAAGCTATTAACTCAGCTGATAGCCTGACAGATGCGGAGTGCCCCAAAAAAGGCAGCTTAAATGTGAGCTGCAGTAACTGCTTTGGTGGTGGCTGCCTGTCCTTAGCTTCCCTTTTCCCTCGCTACCTGAGGGGTCAGCATGGGCGCAGAGCACTGGGCTCAGAGTGCCTCCCTGGGCTGGCTGCTGCTTGCACCACAGGTCTGTCCAGGCAACCGAGAACTCTGCACCTCCTGTCCCTGCTGCTGGAAGCAGGCGTGGGACCCGCTCCTGTCAATGTGCATCACTGGATGGGTATCATTTTGGGATGTCAGGTTTTCAGACCACTATGTAGATAAGTAAATGGGTGCGTCCTTCAGAACCTTCAGAATAGAGGTTGTACGTCTACTATGAAGTTAGCTGATTAATATTCCTTGATCTTAGGGGATATAAATTAAATTATTAAATGCTTTAGCGTTTTATAAGAACGCACATTATGCAGTTTATGGCCTGTATGTGCAATCAAGTCACACACAGTATTACAAGTGTGGTGTGAAAGCTTTTGCTCTCTTACAGCCTGTTTTTATACATACATATGCAAAATATGATAATTATGTATTGTAATAATTTATATATTACATTATATTTTCATATGTAGGTAGATAAAAACTGCAAACCGGTATCATTTTTTTATTCCTTGAAGGTTTGTCATGCTACATAACAAAAGAATTGTTATGAAATAATTTCACCATTGCCTGTTTTCTTACCCATATACTTTTCTAGCTGTTTAAATTCATTATTATTTTGCTAGTTAGCTCATTTCAATGGCAGTCTTTGGCACTGATTATCCACATTCCAGTGTGGAAATGTATTTCTTTGCTTAAGCAGTTGCCTTTTTATATGATTATTATCCACTACCTTTAATATAACAAGAAGAACTGGAAGATTGTTGTGGATGTGAACATATAGATATTTTAAAGTGAAACAAGAACTACAAAAAGGATTCAAAGTTATGAAGTTGGTGGCAACAGATGATTTCCAAGAACGGAAAATGAGTGTTGTGAAGACAGATCTCATGAGAATTGTACATTGTTGTTTAGGTTAGAGACCAAGCATATTAGACGTATAAGAAGTGATAAACTTAACACAACTCACTGATGAAAAGCAGAGACCAGCCATTGTTTCTGCTGGTTCCCGTGAATATTGGGCATACAATATTTAAAATGAGCTGTTCCACAAACAGAAAGATTAATACAGTCTGGTTTCTTGTGTACTTATTTTTGCTGTCCCTCCACTATAATACATCCTATATGTACATCCTATAATACATCCTTCACCTAATACATCCTATATGACCTTATTCCTCCTCATTAAATCTCTAGAACCTGACAGTTCTCGCCTGACACCATCTCCAGCTGAGCAAGAAGTAGCAAGTGCTCTACCTTTTTCAGAAGTATATATGTGCCAGCTGATCATCTAGTACAGCTGTGCTGATTGCCAGATCAGTTTTCAGGAGTGGGTAGGCTGGCTGGCCAGGTAATGGTGACCTAGTGCTGCAGTCTTTCTTTCTATTGAAAGCAATCCTGCTGTAGTCTCTCTTGCCCAGGTACTGATTTTTCACAACTCATGTAGAAACTTGACACCTTTAAGGTTCATTATTCTATACCACTGTGCAATGTGGTGTTAAAAGCCCCATTTCTTTAGAATCCCAAGAAAATATGCAGATTTCCATGCATGGTCTTCTGCATGTATAAGCATTCCCTTTAACTTCAGTGTGAAATTTCATATTTTTGAATATTAGTATTAAAGCATAGCAATGGTAATTAGATCATTGAAAGTGGGCCAACCGTATGCTGGATACCACTATGGCTGGTGGGTATGAACATGTATAAAGATGAGGAGAAGAGATAAACAGAAAAACACAATAAGAATAAATCCTTGATCTGGGAACTGAAAAGTACAGATAATTTTGATCTGATCTTTCACAGCTATGGAGACTATTTGTTCAAGCATAGGGTCTGAATATATCAAGAATCTCCAGTAACAATTTCTGGAACTAGAATTTTCTAATTCCTTTGTGGTGCTTTGGATGTCACCAGCCAAAAAGTTGCTAGAGAAAGATATCAAAGAAAAGCTGGTGATAAAATATATATTATATTTAATTTGTTATTAATATTTTTCTTTAGATTTAAACAACAACAACAACAACAAAAAGTGAAATCTAGGTAACAAATTAGAAGTTGCTTAACAAACTTCACTTTTATGCATCACTGCACAGACTAAAAGACCCGCATATTTTCAGCCGTGGATTGTTTCTGAAACTGAACAAATGATAAAAGACTGAAGACTCCAGTCTTCCCCTGGAGTATATCTGTTGTCATAAGCTTAAATGCTACAAACACTATTGCCAATATGTGTTTTTCAACTTTCTTAAAATTATTTTTTCTGTCATCATAACAGTTTCCTCTGAAATTTTCTGATGTTGGAGAAAAAGACAGATTTCAGCTATCTCCCCTGATGTTCTTTTAAGGCATTTCTCTCATTAAAAGAAAAAGCCACAGTTAATTACTAGGGACTTAAAGACACTAAGGGAAAAGCAATAGACCAGCATAGCTAAAAATGAACAGTTATTTTCTGTAGCTATGCCAGTGTAAGTGCACCTTGTGGGCATTCTGTTCTGGAGTAAAGTTACTTTATCTTGGAAAAATCTTTATTTTGGAAAAAAAAAAAAGGTTTTTTTTTTTGTAATGTTGATTCTGAAGCAAGTGCTCACTTGCATGTTCTATTCCAGCCTGGTGACAGTGGAATTATTAGGTGATTGTAGCCTCACCCTTCATTTTCACCTAGCAGTTGAGTATCCACAAAATATCCAAGTATCCACCCATGAGCCATGCGGTCCACCTAAGTCTGTCCCCTTACCTAGAAGGGGCTTAACTTCAGTAAGGAAAGCAGATCACTTTCAAAAGCCCCAGTATGGTTAAATATAACTATATATGGAAAAAGCTTTCTGATTCAGTCTGGTTATGTTGGCAAAGGCATGACGCCTTAAGAGACAAAGCACTTCATTTTGCTAAATCTGTCATGTTCGTGCCTGCTTATTTTATTGACAGCCCACCATGCCAGAAAAAGGAAATGATCAAGTGGGTTAAGAGACGTGACATGAGATTTATTGTGTGTTAGTGGTTTACATCATGTTTAAGTGATATTGTATGACACGGTCTTCTGTTACCAGGCACTTAATGAATTTGTGCAGGAGTTAACGAAAGTTAAAAATGAACTAGTAGAAGAACAGCACATCAAGCGTATTTGTTATTATAAATCAAATTAAGGAATTTTTATGAGACATTTTGCATGTAATGAAAAGGAAAAAAATGCAGCCATTGCACTGAATAAGGATATTGTGCTCTTTGCCCAAGAACAGAAAACTAAATTGGAGTAGACATAATCACTGGAGTACTGTTCAGAAATGCATTGAAATGGGATAGTGTCTCCGTGCGACCTCAGTGGGTCTGATGGATGTGAGGTATCTTTGAAAAGATGCCATGTACTTGGGAGCCTAGCATCAGCTTATCTTTTTCAGGAATGCTGCCCAGACTCGCAATTTAAAGGAGAAGGAGCTGTTTGAAAAATGTTGGGTAAAAGCATACGTCTTCAAAAGATTTTACATAGAGACTATAATTATGTTTTCAAAATAGATTTTAGCCAGATGCATACTCTGCATTTATTGCGCATGAGTTCAAAGGTAGTTGATGTTAGAATTACCCCCCTTTTTTATGCATAACTGAACAAGAAAGATATTTTCACTTACTACATATTTCTGTTGACTTTCACTGGGGGCAATGTACCCCTGTCACTCAAGGTCCTTGGTATGTTGCTGCCTCAGCACAGAGCTCTGGCTTTCTGCAGATTTGACCTAGTCCATCGCAAGAATAATTTTTTCCTGCTTTTCCTTTGGATAAGGTATATTAAACATACAAATAAAGATATTTCTTAAGTGAAGTTTCCCAATCATTTTTGAACAAATGCAAATTTTCATTAATAAAAATATCCTGTGGCAAAGAGTTGCACAGTTCGGTACATGTTACTTGAATCAGTATTTACTCATGTTTATTTGGAATTTGTGACCTTATACCAAGCTTAGTTGCCAATACTCGTTATATGGGAATGGACAGTGAACTATCAGCCCCATGTCACTCGTGAGACTTCCCTGCTGTATATATCATTTTTTATCATTCTCCCTGTTCTTCCTCACCCAATATGGCTTTTCCAAGCTGAAGAACCCCAGCCTGTGAGATGCTCACAGAACAGATGGTCTTACAATGCTCTTATTGTCCTTATTCCTCTTCTCCATACCTTTTCTAGTTCCATCAGATTGTTTTTGAGATAGACAGTGTAGTACAGAAGGTTGATGAGAGGTACACATAGTACTGAAGTTCTGGGAAACTGGAATTTTATAATGGCTTAATCATTCATTATGTGTGATGCTTTTTTGACTGCTAATGAGCAAGGAAGTAAAAATTTTAAAACATCTGCTATAACACCAAGATCTCATTTCTGAATCCTACTTAGTCTTTACTAGACTGGGAACTGGACAGGATCCTTAACACAGTGAAGAGACAATAGAGGAAGGAGGTTGTTTCAATTTCCTTCATTGAATCTTTTATTTCCCCCATGCAAAAAGAAGAAAATTAGTTTTGACCATTTATTTAATGAAGTTATTTGTTACTACCTTTTCTCACATGTAGATTTTTTCACTATATATGCAAATATATATATCCTGTCTTCGCAGTATTATGATCTAAGGAATAGCTCTAATAGAGTAAAGCAACTATTCCTTCTGTTTTACTATTCCTTCTCCAGCAGAGATAAACCCTCTTGATTATTACTTCCAGATTAGCAAGAAGAAACTCTGCAGTGGGCAGCTGATACATCACCTGATAAAAGGAAAAATCCTCCTTCCAAACAGCAGTAACTAAAAGACTAGAATGTGCTCAGATGGAAGAGAGGATGGGTCCTTCCCAATTCTTTTTCAGAGTTCTGACATTCTCGTTTATTCAAACAGTTTTCAAACCCCACTTATCTCTCACCTATAGGAATAAAGATTGTTTAAATAAACGATTCAAAAAGTTCTCTTTTTACCTATCCATAGACTTTTTATATAGCCTTACAGATTTTTTTTCCAAAAGGAAAATTCCCTGCTTGTCTTTTTCTCCACCCACGTTAGGAAGTTAACTCATCGGAAAAACTTCCAGCCTGCTTATTGACATTGTGGACATATATGTAAAGTAAAACTCAGACTGAGCAATTTGTTTTGCTTTGAAGGTTATGCAAATTAGTAAAATAATGAAATAATATATTTCTTATGTGCAGATTATTTTCCCGTATAAGTTATATCTATATTTTTATTACATGTTTTAGTATTCATTAAAATATTAAAATGTTACTACATAACTATTATATGTGTATGTATATAATTTGAGTCCTGTTAATTATTGAACTCTTTTTTTTTTTAGTCCTATCTATCTGACTGCACTACGTTTGTATGGGGTTATGTTTGTTCTCACTCATGTTTAAGCAGCAGCACTGGCAACAAGGCTGCATCGAACTGTAAGTGCAATTACACTGAAACATTTATGCTAACCGATCCTCCCCACCGCAGATGACCTAAGGTTAGGCCAGCTCTATTTATTAATTGAGAACAGAAGCTTTTCATGTCAGTGCCTATTGGAAGTGCTAGCCTGAACTGAGGATCCCGTCTGAGCTAAGCAGGGTGGGTGCTGAAAGGCAGAATTGAGTAGGAAAGTAGTGACGGTGGAGGTCTTCCACTGAACAGACAGAAGTGTTCTTTTAATAAAATGTAGAGAGGTAATGCCTCAGAGACTGAGCTTGTCATTACTACACGCTGTTTTCAGTGCAGCAGATTAAAAAGCAGACCTAACTGAACAGTTAGAAGCTGGAAGCAAGAACTGTTTTCCAGGAAAACCTGCCTTGAAAAGTGCTTTGTGTGCATGTCAGGGTTTGGGAGGCAGTGGTGTGATTTTGCAATTTGATTCTAATTGTGCTCTGGCAGGCTTGTGTCTTCAAGCTCTTGGGTTGGGGCAGTGCTTGAGAACAGACACATTTTAATATGATTTGATTAGACTTCCGTGAAGCAGCTTAGTCATACAAAAGTAGCAGACAGATACAGTGTGCATAATGGTAGTGAGAATATTGTGCTAACGTATGTTTTGCAGATACTCCAAAAGTTGTACAAGTTATTGTCATTTCTGAATATGGTTGCTGATACCAAAATCAGAATCAGAATCAGAAGTAAATCAGAGTAAAGATGATTGCAGACACATAGCTGAGACATCTCTACCTTAGTGGAGAGGTCAGAAAGTGCAGTCATGCATCCTTTTCCCAAATTGCAGTAAGACAAAAGGCATCTTTCATAGGTCTGATAGACAATTTCACCTTGTGCATAGAATGGTGCACACACATTTAGGCCTGCACCTGAGTGTAACTCTTTTTCAGCTAGACAACATCCTAACATCTTCAAGGCGTCCTCAAGACAATAGCCTTCTGCACCCTCCTGCATTACATTTCCTTGTTTCCCTTCTTCTGCACTCACATAGCTTTCACAGTTTCCCTTTACGAATATTGTAAACACGTTGTTCATGTTCTACTGAAGCAGGGCAAGCCTGTGGACACCTTTTCTCTGAGATCTAATATAAAAAGGCTAGGAGTAGCAGCACCTGGGCAGTCTCTTTCCAGTAACATCTCCAAAGAGCAACCACCCTACAACAAAATGTCAGTTTGTCCGTAAATCCTGCCTCCGTCCTCCCTAACATGAGTACGTACAAGATCCTTCTCTTGCTTCCATCCTTGCTGTCTTTTACCGCACACAAGTCCTACAAGGCAAGCATGGATCCCCACCCATACCCTTTCTAATTACCACAACTGTTCCTCTTCTAATGCTGAATTGCCCCTAAACTCTAGTACCGCTCACTGTCCCATATCAAATCTACCCAACTGATTTTGCTAACCAAGACTAGAGCTCCCTGAAAAATCTTGCTCTTTTCTCTTCCAACTCTGCTCAAGCTAATTGCTAAGCCAAGGACTGAGTCAGCCATCTTCCACGGTTGAGTCAAGCTGCTCAGGTATGTTCATTTTGTCCTAGACTGAAATATAAATAAGAGCCTTGCAAATGGTGAGGACATGATGCTGATCTTGGAAATGAGATGATAACTATGTGGTAGACGTGCTGGCAGGGATGCATATATGCAAAAGGAGCACGTTAGAGAGCTGTACGTGCCTGGCTGTCATTACCTACTGGATGTAAATACCCAGTCGGTGGGGAATTGAGAGGGGGAGGCCAGATGAATCACTGGCACACATACCCATTTAAAACAGCTTTCAGTGCTAAAGTTACAACAGGTGAACTGTAATGCTTAATCTTTAAATACCCATGATATCAAATGATAAGTGTATGTTTCCTACAAAAATGAAATACGATTCAAGCTTCAACTTAAACTGTATTTCAAAAGGTGACTCCATTTTTAATGTGTGTTTATAGCATTGCTTAAGAGTGTAAAACATTTAGCACCATCAAGTGGTAAAACGGTGTACTGCTTATTCATAACAGTCTAGATAATTAAAAAAGCAGACAACCATATAGTTGAATATTACAAATATGCCTAAAGAATCTTTGAATACAGTTTACTGAGGTTATATGAAGAAGTTCCTGAGCTTTTCTCAGAAAAAGTTCATGATTTAAATACTTGTGCTTCCAGCCAATCTGACTTGGATCAATCATCGTTTCAGTTTGAATGTATTATAATATTCAATATTGGTGTTTTTCAGCCTAAAGTACTGAGGCTGAGCTTATTTACAGGTGATCAACATGGAAATAATGTTTGTTTTAAGGTAAAAGCTGGTGTCGATTTCTCAGGTATTCTGCTCTTTGTGATGCCTTAAAAATGAAGTTCTGTGAAATGGGAACAGAACTAGTAACCTGCATTGTCATTAGTCTTGCTTAATTTTTCCCCACTGGCCATTGAATATGCTTGAATGCAAGCAGCTACTGGTAAAGGACATCTGTCTTCAAAAGCAACAACTGTAGACAGACAAAAGGAGTAGAAATTAAATATAGAATTTAAATCAGCACAGTTAATTTGGCTGTAGATGAATAACAACAACAAAGTCCTTTGCTAGGCCAAACCCAATTCTGCAATCTGATGAGATTTTAAATTATGCAGTAATCATGCATCATTTCAATTAGCACCAGCCTGGATAAAGGTAACACTTAATATATGCATAACTTGATTAAAGAAATAATTGACCTACCTGTGGGGTAAAATGATCTATAATTATCTTGGTTGATTGTTTCATAAATGTTTGTAATTTTGTCAGTGTGTGCTTATCAAATAAGAATGAAAAAGACCTTTTTTTGTGCTAAAAAAAAAAAAAGGTTTACTCCATTAAATTCACATTTTTCATTTCTGAAAAATTCATTTTAATGAGAAACAGGCCTTAGTGGATGAGATCACACAACCAAAGACAAAGAAGAGACAGACAGGCAGGTCTCTGACAAGGAGATGGAGATAATTTGTGCCAGGCAGGGATTAAAATTGTGGCAAACCAACCTGAATAACAGTGAACAGAAAATCCTTATGTTACATCAAAGATAGTTTTCCTGATATCTCTGAATAACTCAAGGCATTTAATTGGCTTGACTCCTCATGTTTATCTGAGGAGAAATATCTGATGCAGGGAACATTTCAACATTTTGCTGTGGATACAAAAGGAAAGAAAATGATTTTTGTTACAGTTTAAATTCCTTTCTGTAAATCTACTCGTTAGTCACATAAGCACAATATCTTATTAACAGGTGAAAACTTAGTTCTCTACTTCTTATTCTTAACTAAGCCTAGGATTCTGGTAATGGGAAGTAGAGAGCATGCACAGCCTTTATAAACTCTTTGAAAGCTAGGCAAGTCAGCTTTTCTTGTCTGCCTTGGAAAGCTTTGGCAGGAATACTCTGAGAATTGGAGTGCTTCATTTCAGGCCTTTGAGAGGAGAGTGCTTTATAGATCACACATCCTCCAATTTGATCCTCACATCATCTTGACTCTCCCTGCATGCAGAATTCAAAACACCATGGAGCATGCAGGGGTGTCACATTTATTGCATGGATAAAAACATGGATTAACAAGAGGAACCTGCTTCCACTAAGAAAAACACAAAAGTACACAGACATCTCAAAAATAAAGATGTGGTCTGTGATGTAATTGTATTATATTTTGGTTTTAGTGATCCAGATAATAGGCAGGAATGTTTTCCAGTTGGTTCAGTCGTTCTTCATCATGTGGCAGGATGCACTTCCACTTCAGTCTGGAGATGTAGGATTTAAACCCCAGAAATGTGCATTAAATCCATCAATACAGCAAAAATTAAATGTGTTAGGCATTCCATCAGTATCAAGAGTGCTTCAAAGAGAGAACTCCTTTAAGAGGCTGAATTAAATGCTTCCCAAACGTATCTTGTGTACCAGCTTCCCAGTGCATACATATAGATGAATGTTTTCTAATCCCATAAAGAATCTAAACAGTCCCAGTCACGCATCCCACTTCTTAGCTACATACGAAAAATAAATTGTGCCCTTGCTTTTAGGATAGCTTATCTTTTGGATATTAACAAAGATTCAAATATGAGTTATGCTGAATTAAAATTCAATTTCATTGGATCTCTCTGTCAGAGATTAGTTTTGACCCATTAAAATTTTAATTCTAATATAGATTCACTATTTTGCAGTATTTTTCCATACAGTGAGTTTATTGTATAGAAAAAGTGACACATTGCTAGGTAAATGGACTCAGAAATGAACTGAAAACTGTCTTGAGCTGCTGGCCTTGAAGCAGTGTGATCAGCAGCAAGAAGCACAGGGACACCACAGGACAACGGCGGTGTCCTGGGCTGCCTGAGCCAGTGCGGTGCCGGCAGGTCGAGGCAGGGGATCCTTCCCCTCTAATTAGCACCATCAATGCCAAACTCGGCGTGCTGCCCCTGGAGTGCTGCACCCAGTGCCAGGCAGACATCACCACACTGGAGCGAGTCCAGCGAAGGGTCAGGAAGATGACAGGAATTGTTATTTGGGGAAAGGCCGAGAGAACCAGGACTGTTTGGCCTGGAGGCTCAGGAGGGATCTTATCGCTGGGTATTAATACCTGATACTTGCAGTGTCAATGGGCAGTCTCCAGGCTTTGCATGGTGCTGCAGGACACGGCCAACCCTATCTGCAAAACACAGACAAGCTGTCAGTGAAGAACATGTGCATGGGGACAGTGCAGGGAAGCTCGACAGGGAATCCAAGAAAAAGATGACATGAACCAAGAGATCCAGCCACTGGGGCCATGAATCAGAAGTTACAATTCAGGTTTCACAAAGGGTGGTTGGTAGGGGGACCTTCCTCTGTCCCCAGCTGTGGGGGAACGTACGGCTACCTGTGAGACTACTACAGGGTGCAAGCTGGGGCTAGGTGTGCTTCTTTATCCTTAGGTCAGTATGTACAAAGGTTTTGTCTGCCTGAGTTAAATCGATTGGCGTTTCATTTCTGATGTATGTAGTAGCAGTGTGTCAGTAGACACATCTATGCCACCACTTCTGTTAAAAGACATTTACTGTGCTCTTGAGGAGGTGGGTCCAAGTGTACCTGGACCACTGATCTAAAAGGAAAACCAGGTTCAATACAATCAGGGTTTTAAAACAATCTGTAGCAGGGGACACATGCCTCAAGTTGCAGACTAAACAGGGAAATTAATTTCTGAAACAACCTTTGAACAGTTAAAGCATCTTTCTGCTGTGTGAAGGTCTCTCAAATCCCCTAGGGACTGCCAAATGACACTGGATATTTATCTGTAGGTGACTGAATTCTCTCTGTATGGAATAACTCAAGTGCCTAAAGTTGGACATCTAGTGGTATTTCAGATATCTTAGGGTATCCTGCCTGTCCCAAGATGACACTTCACAGATCTCCCATAGATCACATGGCAGCACTGTGTAGGCATCTCAGGCATCAGTTTTGAAGCTCCTCCCCACATTTTGTGGGTTCTTCATAGGTGTGTGCTGATTTTGGATGTCTTAGCACACCCTTCAGGAATGACTGTGATTAATCTCTCTATCTTGTCCAACCTACGTGAGTCACTGGGATTTAGTCATTGTTTCTATTTCAGATCTGACACCCATAGGTGTCAGCCACACATACCATTTTAATAGCCCTTCTCCTGATGGTATTTTGATCTTATGCATTCACATTTGTTCTCCATCCGTATAAAAACATTTGTAATACAATTTTCAACAGCCCAAGATTTCTGAGCTTCTATATTCTAATGCATTGTAGGCACAATCGTACCTTCTGGAAAAATTATCACCTTTCAGCATTCATAGTTTTTCTTTCCAAAAGTCTCCAAGTTTTTAGTATTTCAGCAATAAATTACAGTTAAAATCCCACTTCCTCAAAATTACAAATGTAAATTAGAATTCAATTCTATACAATCACTTTGTCTAAAAATTCTAGTCTGATACAATCTTCACATTCTCTCTCTCTATTTTATTGGATTCTGGTGAGCTTTCTGGTGTGCTTAGCTACTTGCTCAACATCCATCGTTCACCTTACATTTTATCTAAGAAAAACTGGGAAAAAATTGAGAAGGTGGGGAAGAGACACTTTTCATTGACAGGACAGTCAGAAATCTGTTGAGTGGTGGAAAAAAGTATTTCTTTTGCTTCTAAATAATCTTTGATTTAATCTCTACGAGTTGCCATAATACTGTGTTATTGACTGTCATACTAGCCGTTTATCAAAGACTACCTCAATGGCTAATCAGAATATTATTGGTTATAATAGAGATGTCAGTTGACATCAGATAAAGATCTCGATCCAGGTTCCTTATGCAGCATTTGTAGCTGGAAGCAGCTGCTGATTTTCTCCTGATAGCAGTACAGTGATCAACGCCAAATAGCCAATACGAAGTTCAGTTCCACAGACCCCTGTTACGAGAAAGTCAGCATGTTCAAGAGAAAATTGGTCTATAGAAGAATCAGACAGGCATTTTTAATTCTTACTGATAAGAAGAAAATAATTTTCTGCACACGGTTCCACCACAGATCATGCTTCATACAATGCTAAACACTGGAACAACTTCAAAACAACAGGAGGTTTGTATCTTCATCTTACATTCTGCTAGTAGCAGCTGGAGAAAATACGTTTCATAGGAAGAAAAAAATAAACTACTTGAATACTTTGTCACCAGACCATTAAGCTAATTTTGAAAGTAGTTTCGTAACTATTAGAACAGTCATGAAAATCTGCTGATAAAAGTGTAAGAATGTAAGATTTCAAAAACAGATTAAATTGCTAAAGAACAACTTTTTCAGGCATTTTTATTGGTTAGAATTGTTGACATCCAGTTCCAGGTACTACAGGGTTCACATGAAGGTAAAATAAATACATACTTTGAATGCATTCTGTATGATTTTTACATGTCCCTAGCACTTCCTGTGCAGCCTGGAAGAAACTTTAGGGAAGTCTGGTAGACAGATAAGAAAATCCATGCTGCACAATTGCAACTTCTTAACAACTTCTTATGGATCAGTACTCATGTAAAAGACAACATTGTCCCAAGGTAGACATAGCAATGTGAGAAAATTACTGTGATGCTTCTTGTTTCCATTGTGCCTTTGGCCCCTGCCCTGTCTTTCCTGCATCCCTGAGGAAGGGATTAGTATTTGGTTACTGCGGTGGGCTCACCTCATCTGGGTGCCAGCCACCCACCCAGCTGCTTTCTCACTCCCCCTCATCAACAGGGCAGGGGAGAGAAATAAGATGGGAAAACAAAACAATAATGACAACAAACAAACAAACAAAACAACAACGACGACAACAAAAACACCACCACCAACAACAAAAAAACTCGTGGTGATGGTAAAGACAGGGAGATCACTAACCAATTAATATTGCTATTGTTATAGCCCTGTCAGTAAATCAGCTGCTCAATTTCCATCACACTTCACAGAAGTGTACTTTACAGACAAGTATATGTTGTAATTACACCAATTGTTTCACCTGTTGAGAGAAACTTCTCAAGCTGTTTCATACATTTATTGCTGGACTTGGGTTTGAGTTTTTCAATGCAGAAGCTGATGGCATTTCCGAGCTCAACTCTTGTCACGGTAGGATGTCTCATTATCTGAAATGATACGAGCACAGGAATTCATTCTTCTGACAACCTCTGATATGCTTTTGTAAGTGTTAAATTCTAGCCTAAGGAGATGTCAAATCACAATGAAGAGAGGCTTGCCTAGAGAAAACAATTCATGTTTTATAATAATTCAAATTCAAAACCACCAGCACATGCATGTTAAAGCAAAACATTATTATATATATATATAGAAATCAAGGCTGCCTTGGCCTTAATTTTGTAAATTGTTAGAAAAACGGATTTGAGAAATAAGTTGACACTATGAAATGTTCCACAATGTTTTAAGGCAAAGAGCTTATTTTCTACCTCTTTAACGTCACTGCATAATCATTTTCTTTTGGATTTGCTTCTCTTCATCTAAAATGTTACCTGTTAAAATAAATTCACAGAGAAATGCTGAATGCTTCCTTGGTGTCTTTACTCTCTTCCTTGGTCACTTTTGATATTAAAGGTGTCAAGAAGCTAAGTGTGCTCAGTGTGTCCTGGAAGGCATCTGTTAGTATCAGATACACAACGGGTTGCCCAGGGAGGTGGTGGGGTCACCGTCCCTGGGGGTGTTCAAGGAAAGGTTGGACGTGGTGCTTGGGGACGTGATTCAGCGGGTGACATCGGTGGTAGGGGGATGGTTGGACCAGATGGTCTTGGAGGGCTTTTGCAACCTGAGTGATTCTGTGACACGGAGGCCTTGGAGCCTTGCCCCCGGCCTCGGGGTGCCGGCGGGGTCCCAGGAGGCGCCTGGACCGTGCCCTCACAGGCCGTGACGTGCCGTGCCGTGCCGTGCCGTGTCAGGCCGTGCCGTGTCAGGCCGTGCCGTGCCGTGCCGTGCCGTGTCAGGCCGTGCCGTGTCAGGCCGTGCCGTGCCGTGCCGTGCCGTGTCAGGCCGTGCCGTGTCAGGCCGTGCCGTGCCGTGCCGTGTCAGGCCGTGCCGTGCCGTGCCGTGTCAGGCCGTGCCGTGTCAGGCCGTGCCGTGCCGTGCCGTGCCGTGCCGTGCCGTGCCGTGCCGTGCCGTGTCAGGCCGTGCCGTGCCGTGCCGTGCCGTGCCGTGTCAGGCCGTGCCGTGCCGTGCCGTGCCGTGCCGGCAGGTGTCGCCGCCCGGCTCCGCGGCGCGGGGGCGGGGAGCGGCGGCCCGGCGCCGTCAGAGAGCCGCTGCTCGGCGCGGGGCGACGGCGGCTCCGGTGGGGCCGTGCGGGGCCATGGAGCCGCAGGCACGGGGTGAGTCCGGCCGGCGACGGGACAGCGGGGACAGCGGGCGGGGGGAGGCTGGACCCGGTGCCGGGGGAGCTCAGCCCGGAGCCGCGGTCCCCCCGGGGGAAGGCAGGCAGGCAGGCAGGCAGGCGGCAGCCGGGGCGGCTCTCGCCGCTTGGCAGCGAGCATCTCCTTTGGGTGCTGAGGCTCCTGGGGTCAGGGCAGCCGCTCGTCCCTCTCTGGGTGAAACTGATCAGAGGAGAAAGTTTTCGTGCGAGGTTCGGGTGAGGTGCGGGTCGGACGGAGGTGTGCAGCCTGCACAGATCGCGTTCCTCTCAAGGTCTTGCTTGTGTTTTCTGAAGAGCCTTTTGGCTTCATCATGCGTGTCCACAAGCCCACAGCACTAAGCAGGCGGTAGGACAAATATTTCCTTAAAACCGGAATGCTTAGAAACTGTGTTATCTCATCTGTCTAATAAATAGGGGGAAGAAGGAAGGGGGGAGACATTTCCCTTTTGAAATTAAGTGTCAAAACATTCTTCCAGGATAGGTAAAAAAAAATTGCATTAAACAAAAATAAAGGAGGCAAATGGGTACTGCAAGTGCTGTTGTGCGTAAAGGTTTTACATCGGGAAGGTGCAGTTCCTGATGCTTGGGAAGGAGAAGGGCTTTCTGGCTAAACCATGCTGTGTGTGCCGTGGCTACACGCAAAATTGTGGCTCTTTGTGGCTACATTGGCAAAATAGACATGTTGCTTAGTTTCTGGTGGTTTTAGAAGTCAGCATAAACATTATAGCGAAAGGCTGTTATCTAAACCAAACACATCTGTACAGACACAACAGCGGGAGATCCTGTTCTTTGAGCGGGAGCTTCGTATGGTAAAAGTTCTGATCGTTTCTTGTTTTGCAGAGTTGGTGGAAGATTATATCTGATTCCAGTTAGCCAGATAGTGGTATATATTCATTTGAATTACCTTTCCCTGACTAATAAGCATGTAAGTAAATATGTTAGAATCATAGAATCAGGGGGATTGGAACTAGATGATCTTGGAGGTCCCTTCCAACCCAAGCCATTCTATGATTAAGGTTGGAAAAGACCTCCAAGATCATCTGGTCCAAGCATCCCCCTACCACCAATGTCACCCACTAAACCATGGCCCTAAGCACCACGTCCAACCTTTCCTTAAACACCCCCAGGGACCACCTCCCTGGGCAACCCATTCCAATGCCCGACTGCTCTTTCTGAGAAGAAATGTCTCCTCATTTCCAACCTGAAATGTTCTTAGTTGTGTTAGTATTCTTAATGTTCTTAGTATGTGTTAAAAATTCAAGCCAATAAAATGTGTCTTCCTAATCTATGTTGTGGTCAGTAGCTCTGCTACTGCCACAGGAAGGTCTTTTTCTTTAATAACTTGATATGAATGAGTATCTGTTAGATACTGGGGGAATATAAAAGCATTTTGTATTGCTTGGCTTTATCTAATTAGGGATTCTTAACTACCAGTGCAGTGTTTTTGTTGTTGTTTGTTTGTTTGTTTGTTTGTTAATCTTAAACTTAATTATAGTTGACAGAAAGATGAATACAGGCCTCTTTGAGGCTATACCGTCAGTTCTTCTCAGTTCTTAAGTCACTTTTTTCTTCTATTTTTCAACTGTCTGTTTTATTCCTGCAGTTTCTCAGAACAGTCTTCCATTACTTTAAAAAAAAATAATAATCTTTCTTTGATACACTAGCAGCACAAGCTAAGAGTTTTGTGGTAAGTATTTGCAAGTCAGCAAGTTTCTGTTCCAAAATGTCCTTTTTTCCTTGTAGACTTAATTCAGTGCATGCTACTGCAGTTACGGAGCCTTTTGGCAAAAAGGGTTTAATATATATGTCTCTAATACAGTTGAATTCAATGAAGTACATCTAAGCACTGTGCAAAAATCTGAATTTTTCAATTCCACTATGCCATTTGCAGAGCACAGTTATGGGAGGTTACTAGCAAAACAGTAGCAATTTGCTTTGGAAAAAAAATGCAAAAACCAACAAACAAACAAAACCACTGAATTCAAGTAGCTGCTTAAGCAGCTGGAGAAATATTTATACATTTTAATGAGTTTATGAATTACTTCTAAAGAACCTTCAAATACCCACAGAGAAATGAATCCTGAATAGTTTGTTCCAGTGCGCTCTGCACTGTCATTGCATTGCAATTGAAAAGACAAAGTAAAATCTATACATTTGAAAGCACTGCTGAATTGCTCCTATTTAGCATTTTGAAGGCTTTCTTCAAAAGGACTTTTCTAAATAAATCTGTGCCATTTTATATCCTCCTGAAGGGAGGCCATGCCTGGGTAGATCAGCTTCATGTTCAGGAAATATAAAAAGTGGATTTCTTCAGAACAGGAAAATATGTTTTGTCAGAATTTTTACATACTGGCATGAATCAGCCTTATAAATCTTACTCCAGCTGTGCGGGGAAAAAAAGTATTATTCCATGTAACTGAGTCAAGGTACTGCATAGAGGTCACAGCAAGTATCAGGAGGTTGTGTGGTGCAAGGCACAGCACGTTTGCCTATGGTCCAAAGATTGTGAAAGTTAAATGCTCTGATATTTAGCCGAAAGCAATAGCAAGATTTCATGGACTGAAACGGAATTACTGTTATACTTAAGTGTACTAAATATGTCTTGCAGCATTTGATGCCAACTAGATAAGACAGACTACCAGGTGGAGAATATTAGTAATTAACATTAAAATTATTTTCTACAGAAATAACCATACCTTCCATGTAAACAAATTCACACATAATAAACATCATAAATTGTACTTTACGTAAGTTGTACCTTTAAGCCTCTGGCTGGTTGTCTTACATCACGTTTTCCTCTGAATGGTCCTTGGAGCTAGGTGATCCTGGGAACGTCAGCTATACATAGGTACGTGCTAAAAATTCAGTAACGATTTATTTGTTTTTCTTCTGGCTATCAGGCATTTTTAAAGAGAAAACTTTGGAAGTCAGAAGAGCAGCGCTCCTGTCTGAGAGACAGGAAGATCAGAACTGTGTATTTGTGTCTCTTGATACTTGTTCTGCTTCAGGTCTAGATTAACTCACTGTCCTGTGTAGTCCTGCTTTCTAGTTTAAAATTGTAAATGTCCTCTAATTATCATAATACTATGGATGTTTTTGTCTGTCCTTTATCAGAGGATTCCATGTTACTCAACTCTGGAGCTTTGCTCTTAATACTTTTCTCTCCTTTTGCAATGCTTCTCCTTTTTTTTCTTGTATCCAGCTATAGTCTTACTTCCTGTCATACTCCTCTTGTGTCATCTCTTGACTCAAACTCTGATGAAGCTCTGAGGTGCATCTTTCTGCTCTTTACCCTTCTACCTACTCAAAATCTTTGCAGCTGTTGCTGTTACATCTCTGGCAAAACCTGGTCAAATGATAAAATCTAGTTTGAAGTACATGACATGCACAGCTAAACTGGGAATTTGCAACAAGGAAGACAGGTACTAGCTCCAGTGAAAGACATTAGAAAACTGCAGCTAAAGTTCCTTTTCAGTTTTCTCCTAACTTGCAATTTATTCTACCATATATGTGCTCTTTCCCACCACTGAAAAGTATTTGCCTATGCTTGGCAGGGCATCTCCCTGTCCTAGGAATTCTTCTTACAGCTGTTCCTGGCACATCTGCTGCCAGTAGTTACGCATTTTAGCCATAGTGGTGTGCCCAGCTAGAGTAAAATACAATACCTGTCAAGTACTGGGGTGAGAGCTGTAATAAGTTTGTAAGTTAGACTCATCCTCGTTGAGTCCTGTGTCTCATAAGCCTGTAGCACAGCATTGCTTTCCAGCTGATGTGCTCCACCTGTGGTCCTCAGGCCAGTTACATCTGGCACGTGAGGTTACAGAGCAGGACAGGCAGCACGTGCCCTTTGTCTGGAGCTTATGATCAGAAGAAAGTCATTAGAGGCTGCAGTGTTAACACTATGGCCCTTTCCTGTCGTACTGGCACGTGCTATCTCAGTCTGATGGTGTTAGCCTGGTACGGTGTACAAGACTCCTTGGAACAGGGCACTGGCAGCTTGGGCAGCATTCTTTTCCATTCTTGCTCCTAAATAGAATCACAGAATCGTTAGGGTTGGAAAAGCCTTCCAAGATCATCTGGTCCAACCATTCACCTACAACCAGTATCACCCACTAAACCATGTCCCTAAGCACCAGGTCCAACCTTTCCTTGAACACCCCCAGGGATGGTGATGCACTTACTAATAAAAAGATAATGAATCTGGGTAGAGGATCTCACTGTGGGAGAGGTTGCTTGGCAGCAGCTCTGTGCTGTGACAGTCTCACCAAAGGGCAGTCTTACTGGGGAGGGCAGCAGCTTCCCTTAAGCTCGTGTTTGAGGTTGGTAGCTTTACCAAGGAGCATTGACTTTTGCTCTGTGTTAACCTTTCCTCTAGGTGCTGAGTCAAATCACTGGCTTGGGGCTGATTTACTGCAGTTGTTCTATGAGAAGAAAATCCCTCTACTCTGTTGAGTCCATCAGCATAGGTTTGTCAGTGTTGATACATGAGATGAGGCAAGGGGAACCTCAGTTTTCTTGCCCAGCAGCAGCTGCTAGTTCCTTCTGTTGTGAGCAGTGCATTTATATTCCCCACCTACCTTTACAAGGGTTGGGTGTGCCTGCCTCTGAGGCTTCAGCATCCACTCTGTTATCCAGGAGTTTGTGCCATCTCCTTGCTGCCCTCTGGAGCTCATCATTGCCCAGCTTCGGAAAGCAGGAGAGAGGACTTACCAAAAAGGTCAGGAGGATATTGGGATAATTGGACTGGCCAGCAAAAACCTGTACGTATGACTGCGTGGTGGAAGTCTCAGCTGCTGTCTTAATACGATGGCATGACGATGAGGTCAAGTGAAAATGATAGGGCTGTAACTTATAGTGGGATTCTTAAATATTTAACAAGAGTGCCCAGAGCTTGAGATAATTGATCTTGTATCATTCATCCATTTTTACACTAGATGGAGGGGAATGCATGGAATGAGTTATCAGTAATATCAGATTTTAAGCAAATAAATGTCCGAAATAAAATGCAGTGCTGCTGTTTTACCCTTTTGAACCTGTACTACTTGCAGCTTAATGACACTTGTCACAAGAAGAGATTCAGTTCGCTGAGGCTGAGAAAAGCTGAGTGGTTTCATGCTACACAAGAGAACTGAGAATAGAACAATGGTGGGATTTGGAAAAGAAAAAAGGACACCTCCTCTAAAATCCAGGGCCAGTCTTATGAGGCACTGTAACCTTGTCACTTTTACAATGATGAAGATACAAAATGCAGAACATACGAAATGAAACATATCAGACACCAAAACAAGTTTTTAAATGCTTGCTCAATTTTTTTATCCTATATCTTTATTTTCACTGGGCTGCTGATACAAGTCTTACTATGAGGCAGCTCAAGTACACTCTGAGTCTGCTTTCTGTCAGTCTTCTCTAAGGCATTTGTGGAAAGATTAGTTTGTTAATGGTATTCTGATGTGCCTTGCTGACTTGTCCAGTACAGTACAGGAAAGTGTGGAGCTTTTAAGGAGCTGTGCTTAGGGCGCATGTTGCTTGAAGTTCAAGGATGTAGCACAAGCTTGTCAGAAGACTACAGAGTGGTTGAAGTATATTCTGTATGGACGTATTAAAGCGTGTAATTGTGGTTCAGTAGTTTGTTCTAGGGTAATCCTGAAATTTGGTTTTATAAAAACTGTAGTCAGCCTTCATTTCAGAAAGTATTTTAAGGGTAAAATTAGATCTTACTAATCAGAAAATACTTCTTGGAGTAATACAGAAGTACTAGACCTGGGCAGGCTAGTTTTGTTTGGTATCATTCATATCATGTAGAAACACAGTTACAATGACAAATTTTAGAAATGGGGTCTACTGGTGCTCTCTAAAATGGATATTTTGACTGCAGCATTCTCTAAACCCCTGACATACTAGAAATGGTGAGAGGGAACTGAAAAATCTGTATTCTATTGCATTGCACTGACCTTCTCAAAAACCTTAGGCACAGTAGTTGGTTTGTGTGATTCACTTAGACAGAGGTACTGCTGCATGGACATCTTTGATATCCATGGATCAAAATCATATTGTAATGTCTGGGTAGGCCATCGTTACTTTTCTGCATTCAGGTATGGTTTAGTGTTACAGGTGGATAACTGTAAAAGACATGATAACTTGGCAAGTGCATGTGTTGCACTTTAGCATTGAATCTACTTTTCTTTCTCATGTCATCTCATTCCCTTTCTCTTTTGATTTGTAAAATGAAGCTGAATATTAGCAGTGAGTTATTATTTGCTTTCCCAGGCCCCAAGGGACCAGATCTTGCTCATACTATTGCTTCATCTTTTAAGAGCTATCCTTTCTGTTTTCTGTTTTCATTTGTATGACCTGACTTCTGCCTTGGTTTTGCTTTAACTTGTGAAACACTGTCCCTCTTTAGCCATCCAAATATATGTTGTCTCTCTCTTTAGTAACTGTGCCTCATTGTAAAGATACATTAATAGTTGCCAGTTACTAATTTATAAATTGCAAGTAAAGTATGAAAACATGATAAAAACTACATATATGGATTTAAAAGGCTGTATGATTTATATTCTGTAAATGTTTATAAATAGTGTCTGAAGAGAGACGATGCTTTCCATGTTTGCTTCTTTAGGAAAAATGTAGGTGGGTCTGCATTCACCTGTTTGTTCAGGTGTTCTGTGTTCACCAGTTCCCTCCCTGGACAATTGCCTTGTCACCTGGGTGAAACTAAGGTGGTGGATGCTTGTGGTTAGAAAAGGGTTGCTCATAACCATCTTAAAGTTTTACAATACTTTTTCATAATTTCCTTGGAATAGTTGCTTTCAGTATGGTTTAGGTGATAGATTGACAGATATCATAGATAGATAGATAGATATCATTAGATGATTTTGCTTATAACTTGTGCTGATGTTGCTTTAAGCATTTTAGGAGCTTATCTAATTCCTCTTTCTATGTTTAACACTAATTAAAATGTTATTAACTCCACTGAGTAGATCTCAGGTCAGTCACTCTAGGGAAAGCCAACAGATTTTTAGAGGACGACTATTTGAAGTGAATGTGTTCTTTCTTTACTGGGTTGGTACATGCTAAATTTTCATTAAAAAGTGATCAGAGAGAGTTGTATTTAAACACAAGCAGATTTTCCTTAGAGAAAAGTAAAATGTACGTACATTGCAGAGTTAGAGTGGCAATTATACCAGGAACAGAAGATTATCTTCTGTTCAAAGTATTTTAATAGGCAGATGGCAGCTATTAACTTATTATTGTGGGAGGAAGGAATCAAAGTCATAATCAGGGAGAATGATGTTTGCCATGTAATTAAACTATCTAACTGGTGCTGTACACTATTATGTGCCTCTGAGCATACTGAAGAACCAGTGAAACCATGTGGTCTTACAAGAGTAGGTCCTTCAGTCATGTTGTGGGTCAGATTGCGCAGAAACATTGATTAGAGGGGGGAAAAAAGATGATGGTGAAGAAGGAACAATTACTCGAATAGGCTGATTTAAAAAAAAAATGTCTGCTGAATGTTGTTACTCCTATAAACTGATTCACAGTTCAGTTTAAAAGATTTAAGTAAAGTCTTTGCAGAGTTAAATAACATACGTTGTCAGGAAACTTGAAGACATATACTATGGGTGGAGAAAAATATTTCTGTCCCCTGTGGTTTTAAATTGCTTCAAAAAATAGAGAAGCATAGATAATGAGCAATTTATGCAAAGTCTACATTAAGCAAAAGGAAAGGAGGAGTGTGTGTAATAGTCTGTACCATTCCAGAGAGGTTCAAAGATGATCTAGATCCAGAATTCAAAGGCTAGTTAGCTGTGTCTGTGTCAACACAGAAATATGGCAGGAGTGGTATTTTTGTTGTAGTGAAGTGCCACAAATGAGAATTGGACTGGAGAAAGGTGAGTAAGCAAGAATGCAATGTTAACATTTAAGATGAGTGGAAATAAAGGCATCAATGGAAGTTATTAACAGAGACACAGGCATTGGAATACTGTTTTATTTCAGGAAATGACATCGTGTTATGCCCATCCTACAACAACATCCTTAGAAGAATCTTCTTATATGAGGCAGCAGAAGAGCGCAGAAAAGAGCCAGACTCTCCTTTGGTCTCTTCTCAGACCTTCTTAAGGTACAGAAGGTGCAATAGGGATGATAGCAGACAGGGTAATGTGTATGGCTTGGGGCAGAGGTTTGGGTGATGCTCTTAAAACTGTGATCTAATGCAGTTGTGAGGGGGTAGATACTCAGGTGGTGCTCCCAACCCTCTTCCTTCTCTCGTCAATGTGCTTGCCATTAGCTGTACCCAGAGCAGCTGTCCCTCCTTGGTTTGGGGATTATCTTCCCTGTTGATCTTCAAGGAGGAAGAACAAGCTTTGTCTGTGATGGTGGCCGCTGTGGCTGATACCTGAGTGTGAATCAGGGACCTCAAAGATGGAGGCTGTACGGTGTGGCTGGAAGCGCCTGCCAGTCTCCATATCCTGGCCTAGTAAGTAGTCACTTGTCCTGGAACACTATCATTTGTGTAACCCAGGCCGCCTACAGAGGCATATCTCCTGTCCTCAAACCCTACCCAAGAGAAAAGGCCGAGCAACCTGTTTCTATGGGAACTTCACAGACACCCGGGGCCCTAAGCCCCAGATGCCTCCACCCACAGGCTCACAAAGCCAACACGTTTCTTTGTAATTGCGTGCTACAAAACACTGAGTGGGCAAAGGCACAAAGTGCTGATGCCAAAAACTGTGAGGACCTTAGCATGTAGCTGAACATTAAGAGCAGAATAATAAATACACCGTTTCACAATTCAAGGTGCTGGCTAAAAGACTACAGGAAGAACAAATGAACCTTTGGTTTGAACAGGCCCAGCTTGATGGTGCTATTCTGGTTGAGGAGTATTTTGTGGGGGCTACGTCCAAAGAAGTCATGCCACTAACTCCAGTGATGTTTAATTGGGAAACTCCAGGTTTATCAGGTCAACCATCAGTAGGAATGACTGCCTGGATGTAAGGCTGTGCACTTGCAAGCAGTGAGGTGGCACAGGTTAAAGCTACTTTTCAGTAGGTTTGGAGTAATTGTTTTAACAAATAATGTTATCTTAAAGGGCGTATGCAAGGGAATGCATGATAAAATGGTTAACTTTAAAATAATACTGACAAAATAAGCTTTATTTTTGTTGGTTTTAAAGGGTCATTTGTATGTAATCATTTGTATTGCAGATGGAGGCTTCCAAGAGTAGGTCAAGTTCCTGCAGGCAAGCCTGGTGGAAGTCTGCCCTATCAGATAATCACCCCTTTGGAAGGCAAAAGTGAACTGGCACCAAGTAGCTCATCGTAGTTCCAGGGAGTTAAGGGCTACTCCAACCAAAGCTGGTGTGATGCTTAAAAACAGGTTTGTGAGAGGAAGGACACAAGAGCTGCCTGGTATGTGGCCTGTGTTGATTCGCTACTGCTTCAGGATAGCCATGAGCTCTTATGTAGTTTAACATCAGCATTTAAGAAAAGCTTTGGTGGCAGGATATGTGCCTTCATCCCAACATTGTGGGTGAATTATTGTCAGTAATTTATAACTGTGATACTGCCTACTAGGCTGAGTCACAGGTCATGGACCTTATGTGCCAAGCAGTATGCAAAAAGGCAGTCCTGGTCCTTAAAAACTGTAATCTTTACTCTCCCAACATGAGGGACTGAGCAGGTATCAGGAGGGATAATTTGTCCCTTTTCTTTCAGCACTCCTAATTCTGTTTTAGTGTATGTCAAAGTGCTGAGATTTAATCTGTATTAAAGCAATGGGAATTATGAATTTGAGCCTGAAGAGAATAAGACTCTGTCATGTACCCAGTTATAATTGTGTGCTGTGTATTTTCCATAGGGAGTTTACAAGATCAGAAGTGGCATATCTGCCTTATATGTTGAGATAGCTAGTTTTGTTTAAAAAAAAAAAAAAAAGGTGCTGGCTGCAAGATTCTTCTCATTTCTAATTAGACTTCTAAAGATCTTATTACTTATGCTTTCTGTGATCTAAAGGATACAAATTACAGCTACTTGAGGAATTTCTTTTTTAATTAAAAAATAACACTTTATCGCCTCTTGTAACACAGATACTTTGTTGGAAATTAATTGAGGAGACTCATGTGTTTAATTATACTGCAGTTAGATTGCTATCTAGCGATACTCTTTTGCACCTGGGTTTAGAAAAGTACAGCAAACTGATCCTTTCTTGGGAGAGGAAGGTTATTAAATCATGCCATTAAGCTTCTGTGATTTTTGATTCAGTGAAGCAGATGTGTGAGCTTAATTATACAGTTGGTGGCAGCACAGTCACTTCTACCAGCTGAGGATGGGACCCAAGATGCCTGTCTATTCTGAGATTGGAAAAATGTACCTTTGTGTATTTTTAGTGTGAAAGGGTGGGTTTAAAATTTTAACTGACAACTTCCACCTCTGACTGCCAGCATTTCCATGTCATAGCTCTTATCTTCCCCTATGTTTCTTATTCTTGAGTCTGATTATATATGCTTTATTCCTTCACTTGTGTTATGCAGTCTGTTAGAGTTTCTAGAGTACCTAATTTGTAGAGAACAAGTCTCCTTTGTGACTCAGTGTCATCCACTTTCTCATTCCCTATTATTCCATCGTGACTTCATCTTCTTTCCTTTTTTTTTTCTTTTTCTTTTTTTTTTTCTGTTCTGCCTAAAGAAAGGGAAGAGATGATAGCTCTTCCACTTGTGGCATCTTTTTCTCTCCCTTGACCTCATGGAAGGTTGTGCAGAATGATCAATAGAAAGCACAGTAAGTGGTACAATACTGTCATTACTTTCAGTATTGACATAATAGAAGCATCTGCTGTCTTTAAACTGTTGCATTTCACAACAATTGCTTTGTATTTCCATAGCTACAGCTTAGAAAGCAATGTCCCCGTTGTCTTCCCCGGGTAGGCAGGATTATTATTTTATACAAAGCAAGCTACACATTTTTGGATAAAATGCTTAATAACGTGACAACCAAGCATTTCTGGATGTTAGTTAATTATTTTGTTTGGAAGATCAGTTCCTAGGTTGAAGCTTGGTACCTACTTTTTAGTAAGTGATATATGTATTTTCACCACTATTGCTGTTTTCTCTTACCTATTGGACTTTTTGATTATCATCTCAAAAAACACCCTTTACCAATGTGTGTGGCTTCTCAGTGTCGTGGTCAAGCTGTGGAGATGGTTCTCTGCCAATTATTTTTTGCACCGGTTGTCTTCTTCCACCATGTAACTGTGTTAGTGGGGAAAAATAACACAGTGAGATCCTCAAAGTATAATTACTTTTCTGTTTAAAAAAAAAAAAAAGTGAAAATAGAGAATTAGCACACTACAACTGGCTGCTTATCCAGGGACTTCAAATAAAAGTGTTCCTTTGTTTGGAAACCTGACAGTCTGCCTCATAGTTAGGGACAGATGCCTGGTTTGAGGGAGTTAAGAGATGGGATGGAAAGCCTAAGGTCTGTAGTGAGCTGCTCCAGAGTGACTGAGAACATTTCTTCTGAGATGGTCAGCTGTATCCAGGAGGTCTTGAACACCCAAAAGCTGTGCTCCTTCCTTCTCCTTGACACTATGCTGGGCCCAAAGCCCAGTGGAGAGAGGAAAAGATCTGCCCGTCTATATCTCCTCTTACAGGGAGCATACTTGAAGAAGGGAGATCGAGCCCCAGGAAGGGGGCTTTATGCCTTTGGTCAACGTGACCAGTGTGGCTTGAGTTCTTCCCTCTCTGAACCAAGAAGAACCCAGCCTCTAGTTTTATTTCCCAATCGTAGCTTCAAAACCAATCTTCCTTCTACTTTGAGTTCTGAGTCCTCTAGGAGAAAGACAGTCTGTGTGGTAATTGTGGAGTTCAAGCAGTTTTAGACTTTTCCACAGATTGAGCCAAACACAGAAGAGATCCTCCTTCATGTTCTTTCTTTTCTAGTTGGATTAAATGAAAGCATATCTTCCCATTTAGATCTTCCTGTGGTAACAGGAGCACAGAAAGGGTCCTGGAAATCTTTGCGATTTTTAATATTTTTTTTTCTAATCAGTTTAGTTTTTTTATTTTAAGTGCTTCTAGGCCCCCTTTCCCACCCCCACACTACTCCCCTTAATCTCTGTATCTGGCATTAATTCTACATTATAAAGAAGATCAAAGACACTAATGCAATGTCTGGACAGTGCCTTTGTTCTACTTACCATTTCATCCCTTTGAAGTTTTAATTGCAATTTAAATTTGTACACAAGTTTTTTCTAATATTAAATAAGATGGAGTTGTGCATACCTTGCTTTGCTGTTAGCTGCAATGTAATGACATGGCAAAAGAAGCTGTGATGTTGTTTTGCTTAGTCTAAGAGTTACACAATTAGAAGATGTTTTCTTCCTTTGATATGAATGCTAGATAACGAGGTAGGTATGCTATTTTTAACAGGTCATGAAACAAAAAATTAGAGCAGTGAAAGGACTTCAATACTCGACTGTTTTGTTAGAGTAAAGGATCATGTTCTATTTATTTCTCTGAAATAAACGTTGGGGAATGTACACAAGCAAAAAATTGTTGTTCTTGCCTTTAACTTTATTGTCACCGTGGTTAATTCAGCAGACATCACTGCCAATAATGTGTTGTTGCATTTTTGTTTTAACAAGGTCAATGTACAAGAATTAGCCTAATAGTTATACTGTAATAGTGCCTTTAATGGTGCCTCCCAGAGTTAAGCCTTGATCGAGCTTCTTTGTTGAGCCTGATAGTAAACAGAAGAAGTACAGAGAAGGCAGCGAGGTCTTGTTAGCTGACCATGAGAGATGGTAGGTTCATAGAATAGGTTCCAAGATTGCTTCTGCTCCTTTGATGTCGTGTGATTTATTTTTTTTTTAATTTTATTTTTTTCCCCATGAAAGAGAATTGCTGGGCACCAGACACAGCAACTAAGATTGAGTTCAGGAGAAATATGAATGATTTGATCTGGACAAGATAGAGGAGCAAGTAGATGCTAGTAAGTGGTGCTGTGTGGACTCACCATACCTCTAGCTTGATGTGCAACCTGTTAGTGGCCTGCTTGAATGAGATTTGGAGAGCCTTTACATTAGATGAATTCATGAAGGTCAATGCCTAAATTATTGTTCTGCTGGGAAAGGACACGAGATACAGGATGCCATGGATTCTAGTGTTGTCTGGTAATCTGTTAGGTAAAGCTCCAAATTCATCCTGGGAAGCTTGCAACACCTGTGCAAAGTAAAAGCCATTCAGTCTCCCAACAACCTCTGCCATTCTATGCAGGTGGAAAGTTCATTCCCAGGTCCAAATCTGGATATTGGTATGATTTTGAAATTATACCATCTGTGCATCTGAACAAATTTAATAACCTTAACAATCCCGGTTTTTCCTTTTATAAACCACAGCTAGAAACAGGGCATGGTATGTGGTGTTTCTTGGAAAAGTGGGGAAGGAGAGCTGGGAATGCAGCATGAATGCAATTCCTCCAAGAGGAAGCACATGTATCCTAGTTGGGAAAGGGAAGAACATTGGGAACCTCAGACCAATCCAGACCAGTCTTTTCATTTCTTTTTTTTTTTTTTTGATTCTGCTGTGAAATATCCCTCAAAATTAGATTTTAATCTCAGCTACTTTCAGCTCACTCCCCAAAGTGACCAATACTCCATGGCTCATAACTATGAGCTGTGCGTCCTTATGAGAGCAGTACTTGTGGGTGGGTTTATATGACACCCTTAGAGTGTACTGGAGGGTGATAGGCTGCTTCTTGGAAAGCTGCCCATGGAGGTTGGCTCGGTCATCATCAGACACAATATTTCCCTCTGTGTGGAGGCTCTAGTTGCAAATGTGAGAGATGGCGGAATCTATAGAGAGAAAGCAATAATTGGGAGAAATTTTCTGCTATCCTTTGCAGAGCAGTACATTGCAGAGATGCCCACAAACTCTGAGCAACTGATATATACCTTGATCCAAAGTAGAATTTCAAGGCTCAAGAGCAGTATATTATGTTGTCATAATATATATGCCTGAGCTGATAAGCATCACTAACTACAAGAAAGGAAGTCTACTGATGCAGCTGTAGCCTGAATTTAAGCTGGCTGATAGAGCCATATATTGAGCTCCATTTCAAAAATAAATATGTCCTAATTGTAACAACTCTGCTTATTGTAGCTATGTAATCGATGGCATTGCTAACGCAGACCTTGACTTCCATTCAGCAGGATTAATCCATTAGCATAATGCATCGCTATGGACTGGTCTGGGGAGAATCAGATCTTATGGTCATAGAATTACATGAGATTCAGGCCAGTGAAGTCAGTTTGTCCTGGTTTCTGCTGGGACAGTTAGTTTTCTTCCTAGTAGCTGTATGGTGCTGGGTTTTAGATTTAGGAAGAGCACAGTGCTGATACCAGAGGGATGTTTCAGTCACTGCAGAGCAGTGCTTGCACAAGCCAACGCCTTTCCTGCTCCTGGTGCTGCCCGGCCAGCGAGGAGGCTGGGGGTGCCCCAGGAGCTGGGAGGGGACACGGCCAGGACAGCTGGCCCAGGCTACCCAAAGGGATGTCCCACACCGTGTGGTGCTGCGTGGAACAGTAAAACTGGGGGGTTGGCTGTTGGGGGGGGGGGTAGGGGGCTGCTTGTGCGCTGGCTGGGCATTGGTCCATGGCTGGTGAGCAACTGCATTGTGCGTCACTTGCCTTGTATATTCTTTATTATTACTATTACTTTTTTTTTTTTTCTGTCCTATTAAACAGTCTTTATCTCAACCCACAAGCTTTTACTTTTTTTCCTGATTCTCTCCACCATCCCACTGGGTGAGGGGGATTGAGTGAATGGCTGTGTGGTGCTTAGCTGCCTGCCAGCTTAAACCACAACACAGTTAACTTTAACAATCAGACTAGGAATTCTAGTAGAGTAGGGTTATTTTAGTGTGTCTACTTTTGTGAGCATGCAGTTAAAACAGCTTTAGTTTCCTGCACATAAAACCAGTTGGCAAGTTGTTAATAATGATTCTGAGTAGGCATTTATTTGTCACTTCATGTGGAAAACTGTTAGCTGTTGGGAAATTTTGCAACTTTGAAATTTTGTGCTTTCTAACTTTTGTCAGATAGGGTCCTCACTGGAAGTTAATAAGTAATAAGTATTTCTCTAATTCTGTAAATTAGGAGAAGGAGTAACTTAAATTAACTTTATAGCTTCCCCATATTTTCTGTGGGCTGTTGTGAAAGCAGAGCCTTGAAATGTTACCTAACTGGATTTGTGACCTCCCAACAAGTGGTCTTTTTGTCTGCGTCTTGCACAACCGAAATCGAAGCAAACCATTCAGGGCCTAGGATTCCACTGCAAGGGAATGAGACTTGACAGGGTCTCCAGAGGCTTGAGAGCAAACATGGGTAGTTTAATAGAAAATAGCCTGCCTGTATATTGCACAAACTGTTCGTTGTGGTCATATAAAATAGCCATGGGTTAACTGATATTTTAATAAGCAGCTAGTGATCATTTGAATAGTATTATTTAAGGTAATCTAAAGCTAAAGGAAAAGATGAGACATCAATAACTGTGTAGATATATCAATGTAGTATGTACCTATATAGATTTTGATATATTTAATTCCAGGTGAATTAGAAACCAGTTAAATTCTTTCTACTGCCAAAGAAAAAAAACATGAAACAACCAAGAAAAGCTCTGTGTTGTATACTTGGTTGCAGCAACTCTCTATAAAGTGTATGTCTGTACATGCATATAGGTGAATGTCAGCATTAATAAAATGCCTTTTTTTTTTCTTGGGCAAAGTACGTAATTGCTGGAATTCAATGTACATGATGAAGTACAATAATGCAATGTTATCCTAAAATTCTAGCTTTAGGTGACTAAATGCAGCACTTTATGTTGTAGAAAAATAATAGGCTTTAACTATTTATCTGAATCAACTCATCCTTGTTTGTGTTTTTCATGAGCTGCTAGACTAAGAGTGTTTAACAAGACGTATAGCTAGATAACTAACACACTAAATAGGGTCCTACCTCATTCCTTGATTCTTAATTACTCAGGCAGTTAATTGGAGAATACAGGAGCTCACTGAGATTCCTAATTCTATTATGCTTCTGTATCTGGTACATCTGTAACCGATGTCTGAAAGGTGTATTGCTACCTAGTTGAAAGGACCCTACAGGTAAGGTGGGGTGGAAGCTGCGCTTCCTGCACAGAGCAGAAGGTGGAAGAATGCTTTGGGCTAGTATGAATGCTTTGTGCTCAGCAATACTAGCAATAGGAGCTGTTTTACTACCAAAATCAATAGTCACCCTTACTTGTATTGGTGTGAATCTAGCTGCAGGTTCCTGTTCACCCTGGGGACTACAACGTTAAGCTGTTTTATGAGTAGGAAAATCTCTATAGCATAATTTCCTGTGAATCAAGCTAATGCTGCAGTTTCCCCAGGGGCTGCGATGAACTCCCCTGGGTCAGATGCCGTAGTAACCTCACAGGAGGCGTGCTCTGGTGGAATGGATGCCATGGTGCTCAGAAGAGCAAACTTGGCCATTTTTTCTGTTGTTGTAAAAGAGATACTGTGAATGACTTTTGTTCTCTGTTTGGTTTCTCAGATATCTCATAAAAGAATGAGCAAATCTAGTATTCTGTCCGTCTGTGAAATCACTCTAAATCTTCTCTACCAACTGACTGTTTTCATCAAGCTTGTTGTAAAAGAGCTCTAACGCTGTCTGAAGTCTAATACAGGACTTAGTGGTTATTAGAGGAGAAATAGGGACAGGCACTTAAGTCAAAAAAAGAAAAGAAGGAACAAAGTCTTGTGAACCCTACTTGCAGACTGCCTTCCAATTGCTTGTGGACACTAAAATCTCTAGGGGTTAAGTTCTTTTATTCTTTATTCCTCCATTTCCTAAGCTGAAGACTAAGAGAGACAAACTAGAGAGAGGGAATCTGTGAGGGCAGCCCCAGACACTGAATTGATCAGGTCAGATTCAAGAAAGGAGTTTCTGTTGCTCAAGCAGGGAATAAACTGGGAAGTTCAGATGAGGTAGCACCGGAACTGGAACATCCTACCTGTGCTGATAGGCCTGCCCCAGGACTAAAGTGGTTCATCATAAGTGGTGAGGGGATACCAGTGAAGATGTCCTCAGCATAGAGTGGAATGGCAGTGGAAGGTGAAGTTGAAGACTGAAAGCTGCTTCTTTGGGGGGGGACAACAAAAAACAACCAAGGATCATGAGAGAAAGGCAGAGACTGAGAACAGCAATGGAGGAGTCAGAGAGTAGGTTGCTAGTAGGTTCCTTGTACTCATGTGAGGAAATTTAAGAATTGAGACTGGTTGAAAGAAGACCAAGATGCACAGTATGGTGGAGAGATTTTCAGACTGAAAGTCTGAGGTGACTGAAGTAAAGCCGATGCAGGACAGTGACCATTAGGGAGGACTGTGGTAGAGTCTTTAGAAAAACGGTGGAGGTGGAGGGATCAGACTAGATTTTAGGGGACTTGAGGCTTGTATGAGAAACAAGATCAGAATTGTGACAGGCACTGGGTAAGGTTGCAGAGGATCATGCAGAAGATTGACGTGCATGTGCATTTTTTTTGGAACGGATTTTTATTTCAGTAGTATTTTGAAGATCAAACTTGACCATTTGGTCTAATTAAATCTTACTCATTCTTTGGTGATTTTGGTCCATGCTGGCTTCCACATATCTGTCTATCCATTGTCTAACAGTTCTGGCCTCTTTACCTAGGCAATCCCAAACTAATACTATCCCTTAAGTACAGATCTGTCTCCTTCTTAGCTTAAGTATCAGCTGGTCCTAGATCTCCTCATCTCATGTCTTCTACTAATTCAGCCCCAAGACTTTCCTTAAGGGTTTTCAACCTTAACCCTATTGGCCCTAAGATTCACCCCAGTATTTCCAAGAGCTGCTGCTCCCCCATCTGTGAAGAAAAGGAGACTGCTGCCAAGACCACAGGGGAGTAAGTTTAGCCTGATTCCCATAGCAACTCTGTTAATCCTCAAAAAAAAAAAAAATCAAACAATTGTGTTTAGTATGGAGTGGGGCTAATAAAGGTAATTTGGGAGCATTCCTACTGAATAAATGTGCTTTTCTTTTGTTGTGACTTTGGCAATGTAGGATGTCCTGGCAAGTTGATTTTTGGGTAATAACAAAGGTAGGAACTTCTTTTAAATGCTTTCTTCTTTTTAAAACATTTTGTGCCTATGGGTGGTGCTCAACTTTTGCATATGGTGCCAGACAGGGGATCTGCACCTGCGTTACTTCTCTTTATCTTACCACTCATGGGAGGCTGTAATTAGTAAGACTGAGTTTGCCACATTGTGCTCTGCGGTGAAGCTGCTGCTAAGAATCAAATCTGTTCTATTCTGTTAAATAGGAGGAAATCCAGGTACACTGTGGGTGTCTATATGGAAGAAATGTTGAAAGGCTTGGGGGAGTTTTGCTTTCTTCTTTTTCTTTCTGCATACTGAATGAAGTACTCAGTTTCACATTGTTGAATACTCTAGGCTTGCTGCTTGTAACCTCTACTCCCTAATGTCAAAACTTAGTTAAATTCTAATCTCTGTGGAAAAGAGTATACAGACCTCTGTGGAGGCCTAAAATAAGTTGGTCTCTCCTGTATTAAAGAGCATACAGATGTCAGGAGTCATCTGAGATGGCTGGTTAGCCAGCTGAAGGACTGAAATATAGGGAAAAGTGCTGTTTGAGATGTAGCCAGGAGGAAAACTTTCTTCTACAACAGAAACAGATTAAGAACTTCAAAACAAATTCTAAAGGAGAGAGAATGTTTTCTGTTATGTTTTGCATTGTTTTGTTCGCAGACAATGAAGAATGAGAGTCTGCTATTGAGTGAGATCCCAGCTGCCACTCTTCTCTTCACTGAGTGTTTGGGAGACAGGTTATATTGTGGTTCTTCTGAATGTAATATACCAGTTCCAGGTCTCACAGACGTTTTATGTGAATAGTTTGGTTATCGTACGTACTGATGCTCATCTTGGGACACACAGAAGAAGGTGGTGACTGGAGATATAGTATAATTATTCTCCCTTTACAGGTTTAGATGAGGAATCAAGGTATGTTTCTCTCTAACATTTAGAAATTTGCAAGCAGGAGGTATGGCGTTTCCTTCTGCAGACTGTGTCCATCTGCAAGGTTCTCAAATTGTTGCAGAGGTATTCCTAAAGTAAATCATGGTTGGTAATATACTTCCTATATTGCTCAATGTGCTATTGGCACTTTTCACATCAGTGATCCGCATTAATCAACTTCCTTTTTTTGAAGAAAACCAGTGCTTTTTAGTTACAGTTTTGTTTGGGGTTGGTTGGTTGGTTTAGTTTTTGCTTTTTTTTTTGTTTGTTTGTTTTTTGTTTGTTTGTTTGTTTTGCTGTGTTGTTAGAAAAAAAAAATCTTGCTATGGACTAGTGAGATCCAAGGTGATTGCCTTCTTGGAATGAGTGGTGCTTTAACGTATTAAATTGCTTTTATATAGCAGTTACCATCTAATACTTCAAATTGTTTTTCAAAAGTAAGGAGAAACAGAATCCACATGACCTTTAGCAGGAAAGCGTTGTTTTGTTGTTCACTTTTTTTTTTTCCTAGTGGGTGAATATTACATCATTCTTTGATTTTAGAGGATGACAATATTACAGCTGAAATAACTGATAGCAGCTGTCTTAACTTTTTAACTCTTTACTTTAAGGTCTGTTGGAAACCCAGGCTTTGAATGAGGCAGATGAAGACATGGTCACTGATGTTGATTTCACCAATATGATCTCTGAAGAAGAAAAAGAAGAGTTAAAAATTGAGCTGGCCAAGGTAATGAATTTGGATTTCTGTGAGTATTAATGTTTCTACTTCCTTTAACTGAAATATATTCATTGTAGGGTGAAGTACACATCATAAAAATTGTTCTTCCTTTAAGTAGAACTATTCTGGGCTACAATGATGTGAAACAATTCTTTTCCTTAGATATTTTTGGAATGTTAGCTATCTTTTACCTGATGATTATAAAGTTAAATATGCCATTTTAGTCAACAAAAGCCATTTGTCTTTATTTATAAACCTTCTTCTACAAAGACTGAAAGGTGTTCCTCTTATCAGATCCATGAAATTGTTGTTATGGTGGTGTGACACCTGATAGAAAAGATTCTTTGTATGGTGCTCAAAGGAAAAGCTGATGATGATGGTTACAGACAAGACTGATGATGATTGGCGTAGCAATTTCACTACGATTCTGTTTTCTTCATCACTGATGCATCTGGAGACGGTTGCAATTTTGATTTGCATTTATTGTTTGCCTAATTAAAGAACTTCAGGACACTGTGAAAAAGTTTAAAAATAGTACTTAATAAAAAAATAACGGGAGAAAAAAGGTGTGAACTCTGTGGTCTTTTGATTACAAAGGTTAAGGTGATTGTCTAGATTCAGCTTATGATGAGAGAGTGCTCTGTGAAGTGTTTGCTGCTATTGCACGTGGAAAGGAATCATCCAGAAGACAGCTCTTTTACTGAGAATAGTTCCTGTATTTTGTATGACAGAAATATTTAAATTACTGTTAAGTCATAATATTAAATACTCTAAGTCATATTCCTAGTGACTCTCAAGTCATTTACCTTTGGTGCTTATTTAGGATTTTCTAGTGAAACAAAAAAAACAAAAGATTTTTTTTCACTTTAATGTTACATTGATCCTTGTTTCTGAGTTGCTAGTTACTTTTTACTACTTTGCTGATCCTGTTACTTCAGTAAATTACAAGAGGAAGCTGAAATTTTATGTACTCAGTTCATCACATAGCAATGAGGTAGGAGTTGCCATGCTCATTATTGGCCTTTTGTCAGGATGAGAGGCACTGGGCACAAACTGGAACACAGGAGGTTCTGTCTGAATATCAGAAAGAATTTCTTTAACTGGTGGGTGACTGAGCACTGGCATAGGTTGCCTATACAGGCTGTGGAGCTTCCCTCCTTGGAGATCTTCAAAAGCCACCAGGACATGGTCCTGGGTAACCTTCTCTGGGTGGCCCTGCTTGAGCTGAGGGGGCAAGGGGGGGCTGAACCAGTTGACCTCCAGAGGTCCCTTGCAACCTTAACCCTTCTTTTATTTTCTTCCCTTTTCTGAAAGGGACAGATGAGGTATATTAGAGAAGCAAGGAAGAAAAAACACTTCCTGCAGACATCTGAGAAAGATATGCTTCTCTCAAGGGAACTTGTCTCTAGCGTTTCTAGTTATATCTTGTGCATGCAGATTCCTGTGGGAGCTGAGAGTTCTCAATGGCTCATGATAGAAATGCTTTAATTTCTGTACCAACATACAAGTGAGAGATTGCCTTTCAAATATTTTTATCTTGGCTGACCTAGAATTTTTTTTTTGAATTTGCTCACAACAGTTTACTGGCATGCGACTTACGCTTAAAAACAAAATAAAACCAATAATTATGCTAAGAAAGGTTTGGAAACTTCAACTTAGTGAACAAAGTCTATATTTAAGTGAGGCTTATGATTCTTAGGAAAGACTTACAAATACTGGTAAGACTCTTTCCGAAAGAAACCTCTGTGGCAACTGGATAATGTTTCCTTTTGAAAAGCTGCTTGTCATTACTTTCAAGCCCTGAGCTACCACTACCAGTGGTAGTTTTGTTTTCTTCCATATCCTTATATGTTGGATAAGACTGTCTTTTTGAACCTGTGGGATCACCCTTTCCTTGTATTGCTCTGAAAGGTCCAAATCTTCCTTAATGCTGCAATCACTTAATATTTGATACAATAGAGAGCTGTTGTGCTTGTATTTAAACAGCAAAATAAGCATCTGTGTTGTCTATCTGCTGTATATATTCTCTGTATTTTACCCCTAGTTCCCTTTCCTCCCTGGCATGAGGAGGGGAACTAAAACTACTGTTTTTCTGACAGGTTTCTTGTGTCCTCTTTTCTTCTGCTAGTAGTCTTTTTGTACTGGAAGCTTTTCAGAGCACGGACTAACTCAGTTCTTGTATTTGTAGTGTGGCTAATACAGCAGGGTTCTGACTCTAATCGGGCTTTGGCATTTCTACAATACAAGTAAAATGAATACCTGTTGTAGGAACTTATAACAAGCATGTGAATTAATGAAGGTCAGCCTGGCACTTCAGAATAATAGCAGAAAATTGTAGACCAAAAATTTTATGTAAGGCCAAATGCTTGATTGCAGAACAGATTTTTCTTTTCCTCCCTTGGTGTTAGGAGTGTGGTGCAGTGACCCCTGACCCATGACAAGGGCTGAGATTTTGAGTTATTCCACTTACTGCTGTCTGTAAATAAATCTTTCCATTTATCATTCATCTCCAGCTACTTGTTTCTGCCCCTTGTGCTGCACAGGTATTTGTGCACCTCTTGTCAATGGATATAGGAACTGATGTGACTGAAAACAGCAGCTCTTATTTCTAGTCTGATGGCCTTTACATAGTTCAGTTTCCTCTGATGAGGAGGGCTGTGCAAATGCCCAGAACAAGATACTACACATTGGGTGGTAGTGTGGTAGGAAAAAAGGATGCTTAGTCTAACTTAGAAATACATGATTAATTATGCTGTCTTGTGTTTTCTGCTGGGGCCCCTTAATATTTAATCATTTACTGCCTTGATTGTTAAAACTAGCATAATAAATATTCAGCTTACTGTTCAACTTAGCATTCAAGCCTTTCATCTGTATTCTTACAAACAGTAGCTGAATCTTTCCACCTCTACATTTTACATAGTACTATGTATGTTTCACAATACAGATAATGCTAATTTACATAATTCCTTATTAATAGCAGTTTATCCAAAATGTTCTGTTTTACTGCCTGAGTACTTTTTTTGGAGCTGTTTTGTGAATGTCTACTTAAAAAAACGGGAAAGGGTATATGTTGGAAAATTAGTTGCTGTTTTTTCAGGCATTCCACCATCTTAAAAGGATGTTGAACTCCTTAAAATGTACAGAATTATAGAATCATTTAGGTTGGAAAAGACCTTCAAGATCATCAAGTTCAACCATCAACCTGACCTACCAAGTCCTATCAGCAAATAATTTGCCCTAAAATAATCAAGAAAGGCAAAACAAAGGAAAATGCTTTCTTGTGTTTCTGTGCTGAAATTCACTGTCTTCCTTCCATATTATTAGTCAGTTCCAGATTTCAGAGAGATGTCTGTTTTTGTGGATCTGTTCCTGAGATCAGACCTTTGTGTGATTTACATGTTACTCGTGTCAGCTACTCATGGGAACTGTAATTTCTTAGGTGGTCAACTCTTTTTGTTTTTATGCATGATCAATACAATAATACAGGAAAGGAAAAACAGTAATAAACTGTGTTTCTTAAGACCACAAAAAGAGAGAAGGGAACATTGTCCCCATAGGATGCATCTGTATTCTTCTGATTGTTGCACTTAGAAAGAAGGAAAGCGTAAGGACTAGAAGCTTGTGTTTCTGTTGACTTCAGCCCTGTTTTCATAATACAACCTGCGTTTATAGTAATGGACTTTTCAAAAGTGCCTAAACAGGTGATTCCTGACTTCCATGGGAGTTAGGTATGTAACCTGCTTAAATGCTTTCAAGATCCCACTATACCTCCCTAATCCTTTCTACCTACTTCTGTTTTCAATCACTAATATCTGAGCACTTCAGGGAGGCCTTGTGTCCACCATTAGTTTAAAATGATGGAACTTGAGGAGGGTTTTGTCAGTTTTAAACCAGTCTCCAATCTCTACAGGAAAATAATTTGTTATCTTTAATACCATCAAAAATGTTAATGGTTGCTCCACTGAGCACAGGGTTAATGCTTGCGTAGGGCTTTACAGCTTTGTGTGTCTATTCAAGTGAACAGATGGAAGGATATTTTAATAGAAACCTTCAAATGTTTACATATCCAGGCACCTACTGATCAGCCTAGTGCTACCCCAAATGGAAAGCATTAATGTTAAATTCTTTAACAGTGTTACTCAGGCAAACTTGTGAGAAACAAACAAAGGGAGTTGCAAACTGCCATCTTCGGTGTGCTGAAATTTGTGATTTCTCCTTTCTGTAAGAATTTTTACCAGTTATCCTCTCAGAATGGAAACTCATGCTGCCTTCTTGACAGCATTTCATTTGCAGGTTAGGGATATAATGGAGCATAATGGATATGGGGAAAGGATAAAGCAATTTTTGGTTGTTTGGTATTCTATCAGTGAAGTGTTGGCCTTACAAGACTTGGTGTATGCTGCTATCTGGTTTGCTGAGGTTATGATTTTGCTTTGTGTTCATAGTCTTGCTGCTTAATTTTCCTGAGCTCCTTGAATAATTTAGATAGCAGGTAGTGACAAAGGAGAAACTGATAGCTGGTGAACTAAAGGGTGAGATTTTTCAAAGGACAATGAGTTTGCAGCCAGTTTTACAGGGAAGCAGAATGCATGAGTGTGTAAGATAAAAATAATGCTGGTATTGACATCCTAAATATAGCCCTGGAGGTCACAACTGATTCTACTGCTGCTTGCCTCATTCATTCCCTGCAGCCTATGGAGTTAAATCACAGGAAAACTGTCATTCCAGGGAACTTAACATAAGGTAATCAGACACGTTACCATATGTTCTCCTATTAACACATGGAGGAAGGAGCACAGTTGGTAAGGGAACTTAAAAACCTGAAGTGAAAGGCAGCTGCTCTCATGTCACTTACCCTTGTTAACTTCAGTACCTCTGAGTGCTGCTTGCACAATTGGCTTAGGAGGCTTCCTAACGAAGAATTCAAACCTGTGCTCGCAGGAGTGCTGTCCAAGGGATAAACATCCTGAGTCAATGGCTGACTGTTTCAGTGGTCCCTTTTCTTAGTCAAGTGTTCTGGTCATTGCCATGCTAAAGCTCAGTTTTGGTTTAAATATGATTGAAATAACATCCACTGCAGGGAGAATTGTTTGGATTGTATGTCATCTTTACAACTTGAATTTACGTGGTTTGGTTAATGACTAGGAGCTCTGAAAACATTAATTTGTTGTGTTTTTTGAATGATTCTATACTTCAGGTAGTGCCTTTACATTAACAGTCTGCCTGCTATTTATTTTTATTTTCAAGTATGTAAGCCTAACCTATAGGGATAAAACGTGATACTTTTAACTCATGTGGTATAATATGATTTATTTTAACCTGCTCCTATGAATTTGTATCAATTTTTATATAAGTGTGCAAGACTTAAAAAAAAAAAAAAGTGCAAATTTGAAGTTAAAAGCCTGTGCATTGAGAGACAGCTACCTGAATTATTCAGTCTTCTTTTGTCTTGCTGATTCCCATTCTACTTGTGAATGAAAAGCTGATGTTCAAGACTCCTGATGCTCCTAAGGCAGATCTTGGTCAAGCTGCTGAATAGTGAATTCCTGACTGGAGAATTCTCTCTGTCTTAAGAGGTGCACGAGTACAATAGTGCACATGGGTGGCACAGTTAGAGTAAGTTACTCAGAGCAGTAGTGTCAAACATGATCTGGATGTTTTTGCTCTACACAAGCTCTTAAATCTCTGCCTCTCTAGTCATCTACAAAAATAAAATAAATAATAAAACAAGTTTGTGTGAGACTCATTTAATCTCCTGGCATAGTGTTTATTGTGCTGTGAGAACAGGCTAACGTGTCTCTCCTTTCTCCTCCCTCTTTGTTTCTCTCAGCTAGAGGACGAAATTTCAACTTTGCGGCAAGTATTAGCAGCCAAAGAAAAGCACCTGGTTGAAATTAAACAAAAGCTTGGCATAAGCCTGATGAATGAACTGAAGCAGAACTTTAGCAAAAGCTGGCATGACATGCAGACAACTTCTGCGTGAGTACAGACTGCACAAATTCATTGTGATGTGCTGTGTAGCATGTTGGGGGTATTGCTTTGATGAGCCCTGGTATGAAATGTATCAATAGGAATACCTGCCAGAGGGAGTAGATGACAGGGACAAATATGTCAGGCTTCTCAGACCAAGGAGACCTGAAAAAAACAAACCTTCCACAGCAGCAACATGCTTTGCTACTGTGTCACACCTCACCCTTGCAAAATCACAGCAAACTGAAACTCTTATGGAACTGAGAAGGTCATCTGCATGTCCCATGACACGTTCCTACAGAGTCCTTACTAAGGAGAGAAAGAATCCTTCTTGATCTGTGTGTTATATTTTTTGAACTTCCAAGACAGACAACATAAAAGAAAGACTACTAAAATATTAGCAACTATTAAAAAAAAAAAAAACAGTACCATCATCTGAATTCTAAAGAATAACTGACAGAATCAGTTGATGTATGACTGTTGAATTCCTGATTTTGTAGGTCCAAAAGAAACAACAAAATAGATCTTGGGGTAACTGTGCTATCTTTGAGGTTTTATTAAGTCCTATGTATATCAAGTTTTTTGTTATTTGCCAGCATTGTGTTCTTTGGTAAGCTGCATATCCCAGCCTCGGTTTACCACTGTGCAGTGTGGGTAACTAGTCCACAAGAGTTCAATGAAACTCGTCTTGTATGTGTAAGCAGCTTTAGGTTCCCAGGGTGAAAGGTAATGTAGAAATGTGAATTGTTACTTCACTGCTGCTGTTGAAATGCTTTTAACTTGATTTTTTTTCTTCTAGAACAAGACCAATTATACTGTGGCAGTCTGTGGTCTAACCCAGTTACTGCCTTCCAGGAAGGTGCATTTGAAAAAAGTCTGAAATCTTGGGTGAGGAAGCTGGGGAGGGATGTTATTTGAGTTGCATCTTGCTGCCAAGAACTCTTAGCACAAACCTTTTGTCTAGGTTAAAGAAGGAGTTAAAAATACACATATGGAAATAGTGATAAGACCTGTCCTGAATCTTACAAAAAAGTGTTTGAGCCTGGAATAGGTAGTGTTTTTTCTAAGCTTCAAACACGTTCTGTTCTGTGTCAATTATGTAAAAGCTGATTGAGAAATAGAGCGTCACTGAGAGAGATGACAAATAAAACTGTGAATTCCGAAGCTGCAAGAAGGCCGTGATAATTACTGAGGGGTTGGTCTCAGCTAGTACTGATCTTTATACTTATAAATATGAAAACACCATATTCTATATTCCTCTAAAACTTTTTTTTGGTCCAAATTAATAACAACATTGGTAGAAAGAAGAACTTAACTTTCATGAAATGCTGTCTGAAAAGTTACTTTTTTTTTTTTAATTTTATTTTTTCGCAATTGACAGCTGGATTTGAGACTCTTAGGGAGAAGCAAGAGTGAGTTTCTCCACACCAGAGGTGAGCTGGGTGTCAACAGCAAGGCAGGTAGGGCAGTGGCACCACCCACAATGGAGCAGTCCCACAGGACCCAAAGAAAGAGAGCAGAGCAGGTCCAGTAATATTAAACTCGATTTAGCAGATAGCAGAATTTCAAAATTAAAAACTATAAATTTAAAATTTTTACCAAATTCTAAGACAACTTTTCATTTTCCCTTCACAGTGTTGACATTTTCCAGAAGGATAAAGAGACTTTAATAGACTTTATTAGTATGGTATCTGCTACTCTTTAAGATGAGCTTCAGAAACAACGAGCCAGTAGGTGCTCAGTGTCCACCTCAAGGCCACCAGTGTTTAGAACTGAGCAGGAGGAGTTCATCTGTGCCCTTGAAAATCCTGTTATCCATAGTTCAACTGCTCTGTAATTCTGACTGACACTTACTGTATAAATCATGGTAGTTCAGCATTCTTAAGAATAGATGTGTTAAGTAATAGAGGTGATTCATCGTTGTTACACCAAAATAGCAATGGGGTAGTGTTACTCACCAATATTCTCTGATTTAGTAAGGTTGAAAAGCTTGCTTTAAAAAATAAAAGTTCAAAATATTTACATTCCTTTATTTTAGGCTTCTAAATCCACAATTAGTCATTTTAAATTCCAAAGAGATGTGTTTTTAAGGAGGCTAGTTTTGCTTTCACTCAATCTTACTGGGTTTTGTTGTAGCTGTGCTTTTCTAGAAATTAAAACCACTTTTCTTTAATGGAGAGCTTTTCAAACCCACAAAGAACAATTAGGTGCCTTTTTTTTCCCCCTTAGTATTAATACTCTTTTAAAGCCCTCTATTTAGGGATGTATTCTTAGGGCTAAAGTGGACTTAGAGACTCAGTACCTAACTCAAAGGATGGATGCCACCTGGAATGACTGAATGTAAACTTGAGATCCTGATTATTTTTAAGCTTTTACAATTTAAAAGGTTGGCCAGGTAGTTTAAAAGTTAGCCTAAGTATGGTTGGTATGTACATGTCAGGAATTATCATTAAAGAATTCTGTTATGATTAAAAAGGTTAAAAAAAAAAAATTTGTTTTCATGCAAAGGAAAGACAGAGCTTGAGGTCAAGTAGACTAATGTCCTTCATTCAAGATTATGGCAGGCTCAGCATACAGTTCTGCACAAAGTCTGTTTCCCTGTCATTAATGCATGCTTTGGTGTATGCAAAAGCAATTCTAACCACCTCTAGTAAGACTTTGTATTTGCAAAAGTAATGTGCAGCTTCTCCTGTATTAAACCATTTTTTTTAATCAGCTTTGTTTTTCTCTAAAGAAAATCTGTAACGTTGTTTGCATTTTTCAGTCTTCTATGAAATATACATGGAAGTCATTCACTTATGATGTTGACCAGTATCATAATACATTTTTTATGCTCCTTGTTCTTCTGCTATTCTTCAATGCGCTGATATTTAGTATAACGCGTGTTAGGGCAGGTAGCAGGCTCAGCTGGTATGATTTCCCACACACAACTTTTTTAAAGATCAGGGTTTCAGTGAATAGAGGTGGGTGGATATTATGTTAGCTTCAAGCAATTCAGGTTTTTATTTATGTTTTAAACATAGATAATTCATTTATTTAGATGCTAGAAGAAGGATAATGTTAGCAGATTTCCAGGTTATTTATTTTAGCTTAAGGAGTCATTAAAAATATCTTTACAGTGATATTTAGAGACCACAACTGAGCTTTTCTAATTAACATTCTGCTACAAAGGAAAGGTTTTATCTAACCTAAATGCAGTGTGTTTACTTAGCTAAATATTTTTGATTGGTGGTGCTTCTATAAAGTTTTCACAGTGCTTTCTACCCTTTGGTACTTGAGATTTTCACTGTGTACCACATACAGATAAGATGACTGCTTCGAAGCTCAACTATTCCATGATTCTGTACAAAATTAGGTTAAATCTTTACAAAGGCAAAGTCTGGAGATTATTTAGTCCAACTCCCCCATTCAGAGCAGAGTGAACTAGAACAGGGTGCTCAGGACTATGTCCAGTCAAGTTCTGAACATATTCAAGGCTGGAGGCTCTACAGCCTCTCAGGGCAATCTATTCCAGTGTTTGATCACCCTTACTGTGAAGAACCGTTTTCTTATTTTTAAATTGGCCTTTCCCTACAGAAGCAGAATAAGGATCTCTTCTTCAACTACTCACTGAAAACTATATTTGCAAGCTTAGTTCTGCTGATAGGGAACCTGAGGACAACTGTATAGGTTTCCACAAATAGTGGGAACTCATGTTTTGTAATTCAAATTTCTGCCGGATGATAAGAAAATAGAAAGTAATAGTTACACTGCATGTGTTTTGGACTTAAAATCTACAGTACTTGGAGCCTCCATTAATATAACATTAAATATATAGCAATGTGTGCCAGAGGATCAGAATCTTCTCAGGAAGTTGGCTATAATTTGTGGGCAGCCACAGGCCTACTGTGACTTTTAAGAACTTGGTATACCGTGTTCCCACACACATGCTTGTTATGAGTGGTAGTAATGGAAATGTGGGTGTTCCTGTTCATTGCAATATGTAATCACCTTTTGACATTTTCTCCTCTAAATTTGCAAGTAAATGCACCGGTTGTGTAAGTGAAGAAATAGGCATGTTGGCTTTAGCAAGCGCGTTACCTGTGTGTGGGTGTGAACTATATGGAAATAAAGGGAGCCTCTAACTTCCAGTGGTTTTTGGTGTCTTTTGGGTCAGGCCTTTCAATGTTCGTGCCTTTTTCAAAGACATTGTTTTTTTGGCCATTTTTCTACATATACCTATTGCCTTGAACTTGGAAGGGAGCCATAATGGAAAGTAAGGTTGGAGAAGGGACTTCAGGAATTTAACATAATCTATTCTCATTGTCCCATTCCTGAAAACTATATGGCCATTTGTTTATGCCAGAAGCTTCAGCTAATGGAAATTCCGTAGTGACTTCAGGTGATCTGTTCCAGATCGTTGAATGTACTGCTAGTTTCTCAGAGAAAAATCCACTCTGATTATGGTTTTGACCCAGAAAACGTATACACATATATTGCAGATATCTGTAAATTTCTTATCTTACGATAAGAAGAGGAGGCATGAGTGTAAACTGGAATCTCTGAAATGACCAGGTTTTAAAATATCCAGGGGAAGGTCAAGGGAAAAAGGGATAGAAAAAAAATAAAGGAAGGGAAGGGAATGGAAAGGCAGAAATGAAAAGAAAAGGAAAAAACAGAAACAAAAGGAGAAGAAAGGAAAAGGGAGGCAGAGATACATTTAATCTGCATAGGTTTTTTTTTTTTTTGATGTAGTTTACAGTACAGAGCCCACAGACAGTATTACTGGCACAATTTAAGGTGCGATAAACTGTGAAATTTTGTCCTGGAATGTCCTGAGATCATCTGTGCTTAAGCCAACATATGGCTTTTCTACTCAGGTATTAACTGTATCAGAACTGCTTGTTTCTTCTCTCATTCTATGCTACACCACACAAGTAATGCCTTTCACAGTTGTATCTCCAGTGTTTTCCATGGTTTTGAAGACTACAGTGCAAGACAGCACAGACTATTTGTCACTGTTGCCTGGAATCTTTCCTGACCCATGACTCTTCCCCAGCCTGCTGAACAGCCAAATATTGTGTGCTGCACACAGATTTCTGGCTTGAGGCAGATTCCCTGTGGCCTGCAGAGGGTCGGTTCCCTCAGCTTTGCCCTTCTTCTCTCTATGTGAGAGGAACTACCTGGGGCATAGTTCCTTTGGCTGGTTTAGGCATATGCACCCATCCAAGTGCCAGCACAGTTTCGATTCTCAGCATATCTGGGAAAAGGAAGAATGTCTAAAAAATACATCTGTTGTTGTTTTTGAAGTTGGAATGAATTTCATGTGAGCAATTAAAGAAAGTAGACACTTCAGAGTGCATCTTGGAATATGAATGCTCTTAGAGAACGTTTTAAGTATATGTTATCTGTTATTCATATATGTATTTATTTCATTTGAGCATTAGAATTAATTAATACTGAGCTTCTCTTTCACAGAAAATTAACAGCAAAAGAGTTTTCTGGTTGAGTTTCTCAGAGACTTAGATGCTTTACGTTGATTCCAGAAAATAACATTCTTAAGCTGACTAATAGTTTGAAAAGAAAAAAGAAGCAAGCTCCATAGGACGTGGCTTGTGCCACCAGGCTCTGCTCTACAATATGGTTTTGTTGTTAATTGTTTGCATTTTGTTGCATCTTATGTAATCTTCATCACAGAAGTGGGTTTCACAAATGGATTAATTTTGCAAGCAAGCATTGATGGAGAAGAACAACGCTGAATGAAGATGTGCTAATTAGCTGTATGCGTTGTCATATTTTACAGAAGCTGATTTTAAAATCTTTATTATTCACTGTAGTAGGTCAAATATGCAGCTTGCCATGCAAAATATGAATATTATCTTTGTAGCCTACTTCTGTCATTAGGCCGTATATTGTGCTTATGAAGGAAGGTTAGATTTAACTCTGCCATGTAAAGGGCAGCTCTGTACTGAGCTGAGCTGAGATCAAATAGCATGCAGTACGATTATCCTGTCTTATCCTGCAGATGATGTTGGTCATTTAAACATCAAGTTCCCTGACCTCTCTATATGTTTGCTGTTTGGCTATATTTTATATGAAACACCATTTCATAAAAGCTAATGCAAGAAGGAAATAGTAATCTTCCTTAATTTGCTTTAAGTGGCTGTAAAAATGAGCCAGTGAGACTTGGTTGCCATAAGATAATATAACCTAAATGCCATATATGAAGCTGTCAGGTAAAAATGCTGTCAAAATATGCTGCAAGTCTGTTTTGTCAACAGTGTATGTAACAGTACTGGAGATGTGATGTATCTTAAAAGCTTCTTTTAAGTGTGTTGAGAAGAACATGTTGTCAGAATATAACTGTGCCATATCAATGTATTTTATGATAACTTCTAATAATATCAGTTTTATAGACATTTTCTATTTTAAAGGAATTCCTTATTTAAAAAAAAGACGTTATAATCGAAGTCAATGGATAAATTTTTTAGTTGAAAGTCATCTGAAAAAGGTAATATTTGAAATGATGAGTTTGATTTACAATTTTACAGTTGTGCCAGCAATTCACATATACCATATCCATTTAAACCTTTTTTGTCTACAAAATACACTGTAAGTATTAGTAAGTGCTAAATGAAAAGCATAAACCTGGATCCTTGTTAGTCACTATAACAAATTCTCCTGTGCTATGGAATATGTTTAGATGCCACAAAAACAGAGCAGATATTCCTACTCTAACTGCCTAAGTCAAGAGTCTCTTGTATCAAGTTAGCCTGTTTCTGCTTTTACTAATTCTACTGGGCATCTGGCATAATGTTATAAACTCATGACCCAGATAGTGACATTGTATGACTGTAAGAAAGAAAGGAATGGAGCCTGATGATGTATTTGTGTAAAATGCACCACACTGTGGGCTTGGTAGAAGGTGGTATTTCTGGAACCTCTGTGCCCTAAATTCACAGTATTCCAGTTCCTGCTGGAGCCTTTTTGACTTGTGGTTCAGAGTCATGAACTTTATTTTAGCCAATGATTCACTATTGAGATGCTTTTACCTTTCCTGATGATCTCAGTGATCAGTACTTGCCTAATGTTGGCCACTAACGGATGCCAAAAGGATGAGAATGTGAAGGTATTGTACATCACTTGGCACACCAGAGCAGTTGGTAGGAGGCCTTGAGAAAAGTCATACCTATAGCACTTTATTCCCTAGGATGAATGTCAGTAGTTCTTAACTGGAATAGCAAACTTCATTTCTACACTTAGAGGTTTCTGAAAATTATGCAAGCTGTTCAGTGTCTTAAAACAAAACTACAAACTGCTGTGTGTTACATGCAAATATGAAAATTGATGGCTCATATTATTAACGTTACATACAATTGAGAAGGTTCCCAGAGGTCAGAAAGGATATGATGGAGGTCACTGATACCGGTGTGGTGACAATGGGAGGGTACTGAATGAATGCTGTAAATACAATCTAGAAATAAAAATATCTAAACCTAATACTGTGCTGTATGGCAATACAGAGTATAACTAAATGCAGTAAGGCATTGTACTCTGGAAAGGTCATTAATTTATGAAGAAGACATGTTGATATGCATAATGGTGGAGAGGCAGGGATGGGGTGTTGATTCTTAAGCTAGTTATCTGCAAGGTCTACTAAGATGCAAGTTATCGTTTCTTGTCTCTGCTGGCAGGCATTACAAGTTGCACAGCATTTTTACCTATGTTGGTTTTGTTCCTTAAAGCTGTTCTTCAGCATTGCTGGTGGGGGAAGGCATGTCAAAGGTCATTTTTGCAAGTTGATGCTGAAAAAAGACCAGTTGCATAACAGTCTTAGCTGGATTTACACTGTTGTGTAACATCAAAAGTATTAGAAACATAAATGCAGTCTCCAGGTCTTTCTTGCTGGTAAAAATACTGGGGAGGACATTGCACTTAGGGGATTTACAGAGGAAATGCAAATCAGAGTCATTTCAGCCAATTCCCAGAAGGTATATTCTGACCAAAGTAATGTTAGAAATACGAAAGGGGCTCTACTGTTTCTCAGTTGAAGGGATGTCTGTCTGCTGTGTGGGGGCATTTGGGACTATTCTCTTAATGGTTTTACATGGTGTGAAGAACCTGCAGCACAAAGGCAGGACATGGAGATACCATCTCATAAAGCTAAGTATGCCCTTGCATAAAATGGAGTGTATTGAACAACAACAAAAAAAAACTCAGAATGAAGGCTGCAAAATACTTTACTATGTACAATCAGCCTGTACTTAAACAGTGTTTGTTCCTAGATATATTTTTTTATGATTATCAACTTCATTGAACATATATATAGAATTTTGCATATGCTTTTGTATGGCTAATGATATGGCTAGTGATATGGCTATCACTTTGATCTTGAAAATATTCTAATCCTTATTATGGCCCCGGTTCTCAGACCATCCCTGTGATGCTTTCTGATTTCTGACTCAGACCCCCCCATAAAAGGGTGGGGAGGTGACAGAGGAAGGGAAGTGTTGGGGGTAGATCTACTTATGCAAATGCAACTTAGGGTAAGAGTTCAACTTAATAAAAATTTGTCTGATAGTTAAAAACAGGCTTAAGATTTGAACTGAATATCAACACAGTAATTTGCAAAAAGATCCATGGTTCCTCTTGCCTGTCTTCTCGTAGTAGAACTAGCTGAGCCAATGGTCATCCCAAAGGCTGGGTATGTTTGGTTAGAGGTGGTGTGACCAGACTGGATGGAGCATAGGTGAAACGAGCTTTGCCCTGCTACCAAGGACCTTTTAGACCTGGAAGTCAAATCTTGGCCTTCATTTTTGTCATCAACAGAACTGTGCTGAATAGATTTGGAAACCTCTTTAGGAAGATGTTTAAAGGCATGTATGCAATAACGTGGGCGTTTTAACAAATGCCCATATATATGTATAAACTAGCAGGTAATGGAAAGGTGTTTTGTTTTTTTTAGTTATTCGCATAGGCAACACTTACGTTCGTAGTTCAAGTGAGGCATCATCAGCATCTTTTTTAGGGTCTCATTCCACTCTCTGAGATGAGAGTATGTCCACTGACATCAAGAAAATGACAGAGATTTAACCAGTCAAGCTAGAGAACGAGGCCTCAGTGAAATAAGAACATTGCAACCTTGCTGTGTCCTGTGAAAAACAGCAAGGCTGAGGAGAAAGGAGACCCAGTAAAAAACATCTCTTTGGTTTTGTTCGTGCTCTGCACCTGAAAAAGAGAAAACGGGCATAACCAGCGCTACTTCCTTTCTAATTACACTTTGTGCTCCCTCTGTTACTTTTGCAATGTTTTAGCCTTTGTTGCCATTCAGCATTAGTGGTTGAGATTAATTCAAGTCATCCAACAAACTCCTGGTTTCTGGAGATCTGGTACCCTCAGCTGCTTCCTTTAAGCTTCCGTTCTAGTCAGTGGAGACAGAGACGAGCACCTTCACAGATTGACACGTTTCATGTGGCAGTTTTAGAACTTGTTAGGCAGTCTTTAAGGTATTTTGGGGGTTAGGAACATAAAATCAAAGTATTTGTGCTGGGGAAAAAAATTGGTTGATAGAATTCTGTCTGAAAGAGTAAAGCATTACCTGGTATCTGCCTTCTAGCCCATGGTTTGTACAGCAGAGGCCTCACTGGTGGACTTCCAGCTGTAGGTACTACCAGGACTAAAAGGGCCTGACGTAAAATGTGATGTGCCTTATTGCAAATGTTAATCTTTTCTTATTTCTCCTCCTATCTCTACCAAGTTATATTGCATTCATATATCTAAAAGTTAGAAGAAAATACTCTGTTTCTGTTGCAAGAATTATGCAGTTGGATTTTTGTATTAATCTCTGGTGTATTTTGGTACACATTTGCAATCTTATGGAACTTGTTCAAAGGAGAAGTAGGACCAAAGGAGTTGTACTTCTGAATTTTTCATGATCGTTTCTGCAGTCCTTGTCTGCCAAGGTGCACCACAGTATACAAGCCTGATTGTAATAAGCTCTCCTTCTCTTACTAGGCCAGTACTTCTAATTATGAACTTGTCTGTGTCACTGCTCCCACTGCCAGATGATTTCCTTGGAAGGAAATCTCTGACATGTTCAGTTAGTTTACTGAGCAAAAAAAGGCATGTGTACAGAAAAGCTTGATTACTATGAGAACGCGACTTAACTATACTGAAGGATCTGTGTGGATTGGAGCATATAGTCCAAATCAGTAAATTAAGATGATTTTGTGTTTGAATGTATATGCTATGCATGAAATGAGTAACTTCAAAAAACAAATCAGTGATCGGTGCTATTTAGAATATGCATTCACTGTCTAGATTTTTTCATCTTTCTTTCTTTCCTAAAACCTTCTTCCTTTACGTTTAAAAAATAAAAAATATAAAGGTAGAATTGTAGCATATGGAAACAATTTTGATCTATGTTGTCTAATTTGAAATACCAATAAATAATTTTGAAGTGCATCTTTTAGATGTATCTAATGTGTATGTATGCATGGAAGAGCACGTATGTTAGTTGATTCTTTCTGTGCTTTAGAGTGCAGGTTGTGCCAGAAAGTCAGTGTCTGCTGAGAGAATGCTTATTTGATGTAAATTTACAGAAATTGTATCAAACAAGTATTCAACAAATCACTCCATTCTGCTTCTAACAGCTTGTGCTTACCCTCTCTGAAGATGTTATCTTCAAGGGGGACAGACAGGATGAAGGATTGCTCTGAAGAGTGCTTTGCTTGCATTAGGATTAAACTGCATTTACAAAGCTGTGCAGAAGTGGGCAACTTTGTAATTTGATTTGTACTACAGTTACTATTTTTCTTGAGTTTTTGATGGGTGGGACTTTAAGATGCAGAAATAAGGAAAAATAATAGCAGGGAATTATAGCCTTTCTTTTTAAAAACTTATTATTTCTGTTCTCTGTTTTTGTAGTTACAAGAAAACACACGAGACCCTGAGCCATGCAGGACATAAAGCAACAGCAGCTATCAGCAATGTAGGAACTGCTATCAGCAAGAAGTTCGGAGATATGAGGTACAAGGATCTGCTTCTTCTCTGTTCTTACTTTGACAGACTTGTTATGTTTTTTCTCCTCAGCTTTTCTTTTCCACCTACATTAGTGTTCTAAAGTTTCAAGTAGTTTGTAATTAAAGTAGTTTATAACATTAATTGTTCTGAACCAAAAAGAAGGGATAACGATGAATGAAGATATAATTTTAATTTTACAAGCTCAAGGAAATATACAAATAAAATACTAAATACTGCAGTTAGATCTTTATTAACCCTGTTTTATTCATACATAGATTCTGGAGACAAAAATCATCTGAAGAAAACAAGCTTGCCTTGGAGCTCTTCCTGGAAAGATAAATAATATTAAATAAATAAATAAATAAACATTTCAGACTATTTTATATCAGCTCTTTCAAGTGTACAAAAGATAAAACAAAAGTAGTACCACATCCTGAAGACGGGCTTTGTTACTTAGGAAACTCTTACTCCCTTGTCTTTTCTTTTTTTTTTCTTCTATCTGTTTCTCACTATCTGCATACTTTCCATATATTTGTTTCTAGGTGTTTTTAACTTTCAATGTTTTACTTATCTGAAAGGCATTTGATTATTGCCTTTGAGCTTCACTCTGATAGTCCAGGCCTCCTAAAATAGGAGGCAAATTTTTATTCTGTTTGTATAGGGGAAAAAAAAAAAAGAAAAAAAAGTGAAAATAACAGGAATTGAGGGGAATAATTCCCATTTAAGTACAACTTAAAAGCTGAGCTTTATATGTTGGTATATCTTTAAAAGTGTTCAATCTAAAGTTCCTCAAAATGAAAACATAAATGAAGAAATTGTACTCTGCAAATCAGCACGTAAGTTTTCAGCTTAATAGCAGCATTATAGAATTTCGTCTCAGGTGTTTCAGGGAATTTATTTTTTGTGATGAAATAAATGGACTTGAATAACTACAATATACTGTCTGAGCTGCAGAATTAGGGTCTCATTTATTAACAATAATGGTATATATTCACTTTTTGGTAATTCTCACTGTGTGAATCCATTTTACAGTATTTCAAATACTTTCTTGTTTTTTAATGCAAATGGATTTTTTACCACTCTCATTTTTACTTTGAATCTTCAGGAATCTTTAGAGTCACATCTGCCTCTTACATAGAGCTAAACACACCCTCTAGAGAATTATTGCTGTTTTTATAGGTGTAGGTGAAAAAAGGAAAAACTTCATCATGGTATGATCTGCTTTACAATGTCTTTTTCCACATTACAGTTTAAAATAGAAATCTATTGAGTGACTTACAACCAGTTTATGAACATAAGCTAAGAACTTTTTGACTTAATAAAGCTAGACAGATATTGATAGTATATGCCTAGGAAAGGTTATAAAAGTAAAAAAATGTGCAATTACATTTTCCTGGTACATTTGTTTGGCATCCAGCAATCTAAGCTGAAAATTTTCTGAAACAGAGGTGGAAGCTTTCATTTAAAAGTCTTTGACAGGTTGTTCTTCATAAACTTACTATTTATTTATTTAACTTGCAAGAGCTTTTGACATTCATAACACCTCATGTCCCTCCAGATTAACAGATAGTTATGTGATAAAGAGGTGTGTGAGGTGTGTTTATTCATTCATTCATTCCCTATTTTGAATCTACTTGGTCTTTACTTTGCCTTCTGGCTCTTCTATTGTGAGAAATATTGAAATATTGTAGTACTACTGCTGTCCTTCATGTCATTAACGATTCCCTGAGGTTTTATCATGTTGTTCAGTTCCCTCTTTCCAGGCTGAGGTTCCAGTTGCATGAGTTGTTTTCACAATACTGTTTTCTGCCTCTGTTTCTTCTTACTGCCTTCCCTTTTTTCACAGTTGTATTGTGTATTTTTGAGAAATTCATGATGAGAAGTGGCATGTGGCACACATCTATTCTGTTTTGTCTTGTGCTCTTCCTAACACTTCCTCATATAACAAAGACAAGGCCAATGCTCAGTGAACAGGTTCTGCTGCTGCTTCAATGCTTTGGATCCTACAGCAGTGCTCAAAGAGTTGGTGTGCAAATACCTAGAACACTGGTTCTTGGTGCTGGAGGGAAGGATGACTAACAACTTAGTACTTCTCAGGTCCTATTGCTTGTGCTTTGCATAGTATGTGAGATTTCTCCAAAGGCAGAAATGTTTTCACCATAATAAATGACATTTTTCCTTTAATATTTCCCTTAATGGCTGCTTTCTTTCACCTAGTTATCAATGCCAGCCCCTACCCCCATGGTGATCACACTTCTGACTAGCACATGGGAAGCAGATGGGTGGTATTTAACTCATTAGCCCTTTAGCCAAGGGCTCAAAGTAGAAGCTAAGTCCATAAATGTTTTGATTAATTGAGAAGCTTGTTTCTAGTAGCTTAATTTGATCAAAATGATTACCTTAAAACATTTTTCAGGAAAATTTGAACTTACTAGCACTGCCATTTTTTGTGGAAGCATGCTGTTTTTAGTTAGGTTTTCAATTATGAGAGCTTTCTTGACACATGGCAATGAAGAAGCAAGCAGTATAGCCAGTGTCCCCGTGTTACATAAAGCATGGCATGAACCGGACGTTCTACATCTGCTGAACAGCCTCAGTCTGGAGTAACGCTTTGTATGTTCACCCCGGTAATGAAACTGGTGGAAGATCTTGGTGCAGGTTCAGTTCTGTGAGGGGTCACACTGTAAATGTTATCACATAAATGGCCGTGTTTAAATTCTACTCCTCTCCCACTCCAGCGCTAGCCATGGTTGGAGGAATAAGCTGTAAGGAGGCACGCATCCTTTGTTTCATTGTTTGCTTTTTTGCTAATCCATACAATTTTATTTCAGTGATCATGCATATGGATTATCATGAACCCTTCCCTTAATGCTGGTTTAAACACACATCAGATTCTGGCTTAATTCTATTGTTTAGGCATTAAGGCTGATGCTCACCAGTGGCATCCAGATGCTAATCCCTGTTCTGCTTTTGTTCAGAATGGACACTTGAAACTGCTTTCTAAAATCCAGATGATCATCGTAATTCCTCATATGTTGAGAAGTCTGATGTGTTTGGCCTTTACCCCTGCCTGGGGTGGTGACAGTTTTGAAAGAGCTTACAGTCATTCTCATGCCATCAGGTTTTTTTCTTGCCTTCCACTCTCAGCTCTTATCATCTCTGTGAACATTTTCTGACATGGTTAAGGAAGACAAAGGAGAAGAGGGGAGTCCCAGGTCACTCATAGGGCAGCAATGTGGGCCTAGATCTCTAAGAAGCAGAGGTTACACATTTCAACATGTTATTACATTTCAACATGTCTCTTGCTGTGTTGAGCAGATGTGATATGTGGCTGAGGGTCTTTACCCCCAGCTCCTTTACATAATGGTGAACTTTGGATCTTGTCCTGCAATACTACTGAACTACTCTACAGCTGTCTGTGTGGGTCTAAGAGTTTCAGATCTGCTTATGGCTTATCTAGAAACAAGTCGTCATACCAAGTGGGAGAATTTCTGATTTTTTTTTTGTTTTCTTTTAAAGAAGAAAAAATAAATAAGGAAACTACATACATTACTACTATATGTACACTACCACTTACATTACTATCCAAGTAAATGCATTTAAAGACTAAGCTAACAAAGGCATGCATGCAGATTAGGATGTCAGCAGTTATACTGCTTATACATCCTTCATTCAGTTGTCTCATACATTCTCTTTAATTACATGATCACGCAGACCTCTTTCAAATTCGTTGCCTGAGATAAGCAAACTCTGAAAATGAATGAAGGTAATATAATTCCTCAGTGCTGCCAGCAGCTGAAAGGGACATGTGGAAGGAGACAGAGGACAGTCAGGAAGAGCTTGGTGGTGTGAATGAAGCAGATGAATGTGCCTCTCAGAGAAGACTGGAGCCAACAGAGAAAGCACAGGAGGTCCCAGAGGGGTGGAGGAAAGCAAAGTTCATCCCTCTGGAAAGGGACAAGGGAAGTTCTGGAAATGCAAACCAGATACTGGAGGAAAGAATTAACCTGTTGCCTTCTAAGCATCTAGAAGAAAGCACAATGACAAAAGCAAAAAAGGGTTTGTCAAGATTATTTTGAACTGGCACCACCTGTAGTAGAGGATGGAGTGGAGGCACAGGATAGTGTTACTGTTTTAGCAGGAAGAGGGCATAGGGAGCTGAAAATTACATTCAGGGAATAGGGAAGAGGTCTCATCATAATATAGGATTATGCAGGTATCTGTCCTGAGTCTGTTGCTCTTCAGCACTTTCACTACTGGTTTAGGTGATGGCATCATGTATGCACTTAACCCCAAGATGACTGCAGTGGGAGGGAATCCAGGCAACTTTAGACAGCAGGAGTAGAACTCAACATTAAATGCTGAAATAAAAACTGATGAAGGAAAGTAAGGTACTGTATTGACAGAGGGCAAAAAATCAAACACAGAGAAGGTGAGTACAGACCAGCCAGCTGGGCACTGGCTCTGCAGAAAAGGGCCTAGTACGTGCTAGGCTAGTGGCTTGCAAATGTGACACAATTCAATGTTGTCATGCTACTTTTGCTACTACAAACTTAATTCAAGCTTCCACAGGAGTGTTGCCTACAAGATTTGGGGGAGGATTGCTCTGCTCTGCTCAGTTCAGATAAGGTCTCAGCTGGAGTATCCAGGGCAGTGCAGGGTGTGCACGTGAACTGTAAGAAATGTGGAGAAATAACGCAGCAATATTCAGAGCTTCAGAAAATACAGCCAGGGACAGTGTGTGAATGAGTTGGCATAGAAAAATGGGACTGAATAAAGAAAGAAGAGGGAGAATGTAGTAATGTAGTAAGTTTTATGTGCAAGTTCAGGAAAACATTCAGCTATGAAACTGAGCAGTGGCACAGGTTACTTCTGAAGGCTGTGAAATCTCTCTCATTGGATGTTTTTAGAAGCAGGTTAGGCCAATATCTGTTGAAGATGGCTCAGGAATCATTAACCTGTTTTAGTGCTGTGGGAGCGGATGCTTGCTGTGCCTTTTCTTTGTGCATTTCCATCACCTAGGGGTGCTCCGGACACTTAAAAACTGTTGCTGAAGTCACTGAGAGCTAAATTCCCTGAAATATGTAGCTGTCATACACCAAGCTATCATCCTTAAACCTCAGTGTCTCTTAATATCCCCTCTAAAGGAGATGATGATATTATCTTGTTTCAAAATGTAATTTCCTAAGCATTTCTTTTGGTGACAGGTGAAACAGCTGTTTTCTCTCATTTCTACTGTCACTTGCCCCTTCAGTCATGCTGATTTTTAGAGTTCTGCAGTAACACAGACTCCCTTATCACATGGCTGTGCAAATATCTGTGTTAGCATGGAGCAGGGGGTGGCTGGTACTGGGAGGCAGCAGGTAGTAGAAGAAGGTTATGACTGGCAACAGTATTGCTGAAGCTGCTCTAGGCAGAAACGTGTTGTGGAGATAAATCCATATATGTATGAGAAGTGCATGTGTACATGGTGATGAGCCCTGTAAATACCTGTGAAGAAATCCGTGCTTTTCTTCAGAGCACGGTGTGAATAGTGTGCAGTAAATAATGCATCACACCACGCACTGGAAAAGGATGTGAAGAATAACTATTGAAGAATGTTCATTAAGCGTGTGCCACCTATCTGGCTCGCTGCATGAGGCAGGTGTTGCCTTGAAGTGGTCGTTAATTAAGGCTACATCAATAATACACTGATGAAGGAGAGGCTGTCTGCCTCATCATTTCTTGACTTTGGCACCTTAATGACATCCTTTAAATATTGCGTATCAGTGTGACTGTCCCAGTTCCGCTACCTTCATTAAGTTTCTTGTGAGCTGGAAAACAGTGTCGAAGTGTTTCAAGTACTAATTTAAACAAGGAAGAGGTATTTTAGAAAATGCAATTCTAGGAATTAAAAAGTTTTTTATTTTTTCGTTGTATCTATCTCAACTCAGATGATTAAAAAATGTAGAGGGAGGAGTGAGGAAGACATTTGCTGATGTACACGTAAATTTCCAGTTAGCCTGTACTTCCTCCTTAATGAGGGTAACGTAGGACTTTGAGAGGGAAACCAGTTAACGTTGATTAAATCTGATCTAATGAAGAGGATATACAACTGTGTGTAGTGAAGGAGTGTGTGAAAATTCTTGCCTTGAAGGAATCTGAACGGATCCACAGCCTAGTGTGATTTCCAGCAAGAAGATTTGGATGCAAATGATTTTCTTTTTCTCCTTGGGCAGTTTGGCATGCTACAGATACATATGTAAATTTTTGTTGCATTTTCATAATACTTCTAACTCTTGCTTTTCTTTTCTTGTGCATCTACCAAAGATCGCATTCAATTAGGTAAGACACATTATTGTCCTCAAAAACTGCCTCTGTATTTAACAGGATTTGTTTTATGGAATGTAATACAGTAATCTCTCTCCTTTCAACTTCGTTATGTATGATAAAAATATCTTCTACTTAAAGTGAAATGCCTCATTTTTACAGCATGTTGAGTATAATGAGGAAAGGACTGGACAACGTGGCTAGAATATGTTTGCCTTGCTCTTGAGTAGATTAGTCTCAAATTCAAATAATGAATGCATTCAAAAGATGCTCTTGGGCAAACCTGCTTATATGTAATACCATTCTCTTAACCATCATTTTCTGTCAGAGGTTGGAACTCTGCACACCACAAAATTTCTATTCAGCCAGCACATTTTTATAAAGATTTATTTAAAAGAAAAAATTACCGCCTCATCAATAAGCAAAATTACATTAGTCATGAAGCCTACATGCTGACTGTTTAAAAGTCTTCAGCCCTGGGGAAATTTCCAGTGGTAAGACTGATTCTTAACCTAATTTAAAAAAAAAACAAACGGTATTTGTATTTTTTGCAGCTTAAATATACTGATGCTGTAAAGCACTTCGACATATGATGAATTATGTATACTGAGAGATTCTATACGCAGTTTGGCTTTACGTCAGTACACCCAGCAGAGAGGCTGAACAGCCCTGAGTGCCTGCAGTCCATCTGGCCTGGTAGTGCTGCCAGTGCATGGGGCAGCTTGAGAAGAACTTCTCTGTTCAGCTAAGTGTCGTCCTAATGAGGGCTCTTACTTCATTGAGAAAACTTCAAAATGTGGTATAGATTGACCTTATTATCTCACTCTGACATGAAACAAAACATAGTATCTGGCAATATTTGTCATGAAAGATCTCCGTCCTCTGCCTCTGCACTGAGCCCCTGAAATCCCTCACCATCACAGACAGGGATGTCTTTAAAAAAGATTAGTATTTTAAGTTTCCAGTAAAACATGATATGTATTGTCACTATTCTTACAACTTGCATCCTCACCTTTTTAAAGAAATTAAAAGATGAACTTAGTAAAATATTCACTTAGTATTCAGATCATCTGTCACATGCCATCTCTCAGCTGTGCGAATTTAATTTGGCACAGTGTAATCTTCTTATTCAGAGCTTTATATTTGAAATGTTTTGCTGCTAGAAGAGGAGCAGTGTATGCTGAAATACTTCCAAACTCTTATTTTCTACCTGTTCATCATGTGTTATAAGACTAACACGACAAGCATGCTTGTTTCAATTAACTAGAATTGTTAAAGATCTGCACTCATGAAATGTTTGGGCTAGTTTTTCATAAATCTTAAATATGATGTGAAAAATTGAACATGAAAACTGTGTTGTCTGGTGTCAGTTTCTGTCTATCTGAGTTTAGCAAAAGCTTGGCATGCACACAACAGAAAACAGTTCGTATAAGTCTCTCTGTCGCACCTTCTTGCCAAATAGCTCCCCCCGCCCTGAATCTGTAAAAAAAAAAAATAAATTGCTTTTGTGTATTTATCAACACAGTGCCTCTCTGAATTTGTATAGTTTAGAACAAACGTGCTGTTTATATGAGAGCTCTCATTTTTAATGCTATGATCATGCTTTGCTTGATTGCCGCCAAATGTTGCTGTCCCTTAACGCTCTTACTTTTTTCAATCAGACCAAGCTGCAGCTGTCACTCAACACTGAAAGTAGCCACACATGAATTTTGGAAACAGCACATACTCTTGCAGTGTGCAACTTACTCATAATGTTCAGATGTAAATGTAGTTACGGACAGTTCTTGCACTTCAAATAAAGACTGTTCAGAACAGTGTTGATGCTTCCCAGCAGTAGTGAAATTAGGACAGCAGATTTGACTTTGGTGGCTCAGGTAGAAGAATGTGGCTAGTTAAGTCAAGAGGTTAGGATGGGAAGCCAGCTGCAGGGGTAGAGGTGCAGAAGAGGATTAGGAGATTTTTTGAGTGTTGTAGAGACTCCATCCTCTGCCTTCCAACATCCTGATACACACACTGCTGGGAAGTCTGAGGAGGGAAGAAAAGAGCGTGGCAAGGAGAGGTGGATGAGAGCTTTGGAGAACAGTGCTTTCTATGCTTGGTGATCCCAGAAGAGATAGGAAACTGTTACAGCTGAGTGGCTTGCTTGCTTCTCTGTTGAAAAAACCTCTTGTGTTAGGCTATACAAACTGGGGGCTAGTACTGTCCATTTTGGCTATATGCATTTTACATGCAACAGAAGCAGGCAGTTGCCTGCCTATCTACTGCTTTGAACCAGCTCTGATCAGGTTCACAGACCTGAAGCATGCTGCATTCACCAAGCACAAAGCTTATTGTCTGTGACTGAGGACCATGAAGGTAGCTTTCCGTTCCTCTGTTGTAGGTTGCATGTCTGTGTAGATAGCGGGGTTGGTTCTGTGTCCTTTAAACGGATATTGCCAGGAACTTCATTATTCTTTGAGCCCTATGCAATTGCTGTTCAGTTGACCTGACAGTGTGGTGGCAAGATCTTCAGTGCTGAATGTGAGCTGGAATTCACAGGTAAGTTTGACAAGCTGTTGCCATCGGGAGTGGAGTGCCAGTACTCTTATGTGAACTTTAAAAATAGTTATATTCAAAAAATAAAAACAGTATATTGTGATCTTTTTGCAAACTGGATTTTACAGCTTTTTTTCCATATCTTTTGCTTTCATCCCACAGTTACTCTATTCGCCATTCCATAAGCATGCCTGCAATGAGGTAATATGCTACCCATATTGTGCTCACTATGTTGACGTTCAGCATTGTAATGAGGGGGGAACTGCATACCTTGATCCTAATAATGCAGTTTCTCAGTCAGATGGCTTCAATCAATTAAGGTTATTCACGTAGGTTATTCACGTAGATAAGGTCTGTAGGACTGGCCGTCTGTGGTTTTCTTTTTTTTTTTTCTTTTTAATTGCGTTAACTGCTTAACCTCTTGTTCGATCTTTTGAATAAATGGAGCAGTTCTGAGATGTATTTGGGTAGTTGAGTGTTATCGGATTTGTATTACTGAATCTGAAATTCAGTTATTTTGCTGTCTCTAGAACATCATCCAAAGCCCATTAATGTCAGCGATGCTTTCCACTCCAGCAGCTTTGGATCATGCTCCTATGCAGGGATTTTATGAGTGCTTTCTATATTTTAATGGCTATAATCATGCTTTACTTGACTGTTGCCAAATATCAATGCCTCTTCAAGTAAAGCTCTTACTGTTTTCAATAAAATTAGGATCCAGCTTCCTTTTTATCCTCCCAGTCTCTAAATATATTAATATTCTGGCTCCCTGCCAAGCGTATGAGGAAAACAAACCTCCTAACCACACAATGGATGCCACTTCGTTCAGCTTTGGCAGGTGAATAGTTTAAGGCAAACACTCACCAGAGTGACCCATGGGTCAAACAGAAATCATAAAACAATTTCTTGAAGGGTCCTTTTGACCCTTCAGCAGAGACCCTTTGACCCTTTAACAGCAAACAAAAGTAAATCTGCATTGTTTTTCCAACTGGCTTCTGCTTGCCCTGTCCTTAAATTAGAGTCAATTTAACTCTAATCTGATGAGGGATATGATGTAAATGTGTTTGCAGAAATAGAGGTCACTACCATGCTCTTGATAAGTTCCCAGTGCATGCAAACAGGAACATGCAAGTTTTAGCAGCCATTGGCTTCATCATTTTGCAGAGTAAACCATAGGCTGCTGCATATGTTTGCCATTCCCCATGGATGGCACAGGTGTATGGATGAGCACCTGACAGGGAAAGGTAGTTCCTGACATCTTTTTGTTTTGTTTGGTGAAGAAAGTATAAGAGGAAGCCTGCTGGACAGCAGTTTCTGAAGTGCAGACTCTTCACTAATCATGAAGCACAAAGCTTGCTGTAATTGAGAACATTAGAACAGTGTATATGTTATGTTCATAATATTAAGACAGATAATAGTTGTGGTCAGTGTGTTCTGCCTGCAGGAAGAAATGCAAAAAAAAAAAAGTTGCATGCATTTAAAATGAGAGAGAAGCTATGTTTCAAGTAATGGAGAAAAGAATGAGGTTGTAAGGCAAGCTAGCAAACCAAGTATGTCACATGCTTTAAGAAGGAAAATCACAGCTGTTGCTCTTCTTAAGATATGTTCAGCTCACAGTTCTCCCACAAGCAGAGCTGTGTTCTTTTCAACGGGAAGTGAAGGCCAAGCAAAGCTTAGCTTTGTTAGACAGACACGCTAGGAACACAGCCTCCCTAAAGTCTTCCTTTGAAAGCAACAGCTTACACCTAGGTCACAATATCACAGATGGGGGCGAGGTTCCTCAAAGGCATTTGGGACCCACTTCCTATGTAGTTTTAATCTCCATCATCATAGCCTCTGCAATGTTGAAGTTTGAACAACCATCTTTTTAGTCATATTAATTATAAACTTATCAGAAGAAAAAAATTGTTAATTGCACTATGGCAAAGCAAAAATAGATAAAACTATAGAAATGGAACATTTAGGCCATTGTTCTCTGGTTCTTCCTTCTGAGAGCATAATAAAATGTATCAGAGGATGGGCAGGCCTGTCACTGCTTGGTCTCAGTTACTAGGCAGGTTCTGCTTTTGCGACTGTTCATAAGCTATCAGTCTACAGGTCTGTGCTGCCAGCCAGCCTTCATTTGGTCCGTTGTTGCTTGGTGAAAACTGAAGAAATTGTGAGGTTACCTCATTAAGTTTACAACTGACTTGCTTCAACTTTCTTTTTCTCTTAGGAATTCTCCAACTTTCAAGTCGTTCGAAGAGAAGGTTGAGACCACTGTCACAAGCCTTAAGGTAACGGTTAAAGACTGAGTTATATGGCTATGCTTGAAGTGTGACAGCTTAGTTGTCCCTATCCTTTGTACAGGAAGGTGATTGAATTTGCTGTTGAATCAAGAATTTCATGCAAATATCATGCAACTTCAGAAGCACTATTAGAAAGTGAAAACAAATCAGAAAAATCTTCTTTCTCTGCTTTACTGCTGTGAAGCTACTTCTGTTGCCTGCCAAAGTAAACGAGCAGTCTCAAAAATGCCAAAAATATGGCCATATTGAAGTGGAAAGAAGAGACATCTCAAGTGTAACCACGGTTGATTGTGCTGTGTGAGGCAGAGCCATGTGGAGACGCAGGGTCCAGTTTTGAAAGCAGCGTGGTCTCATGAGCTTTGTGCTGTGCCATGCCAGGCAGACACAGCTGTTTGTCTACAGACTGAACTGAAGTCCTGGCTGGAGCTACTCTGCTTGCAGCGCTAGAGATGTACTCACTGAGTGCCCCTGACTCAGCTGGTGTGGGAGCTATCATGTAGCTCTGGTTTGTCATACCACTTATGCTCTCAGCACTGAAGTAGTCTTTCCTTAATGCAGGTGTCCATTTTCTCTCTGATTCAATGTTTTATCTGTATTTAAAATTCCAGAACCATATTAACATATGTGCTGTGGGACAGAAACATCTGATGAGAAAGTTGCCAGGCATCACTAATAACACTTGTTAAGGCAGGACAGAGAATGGCAAACTTGCATCAAAAGTGGGAACAAGAGTTTTTGTCCCCTGATGGTTCTTATTCATCTGATAAGTGTGCCCACAAAATGGCATTTTCCTGCTATAGAAAGATTCTAACATTTTACGTACAGTCTCTTAGTGATCAAGGGCCAAATGTATCACCTCATTTTGTGGGGAACTGACAACACTGGATTAATGTCAGCAGGCATTACAATTTGTACAATATTAAAGTGGCAAGAAGATGGCCATCCACCGGGGAAGGGGCATTCCTTGTTACATAAAATGCAAATTACCACTAGAACCGAAGCAGCAGGTGCACGGTCAAGGTCTGTCTTTCCAAACCTCTGTGAAATCATATAGCAGGTAATATTTGCCAGTCAGTGTCTAAGGAAAATACAGAGCAGTAGAGAACTTGATTTATTTTCACGTTCCTAAATCAGCATGTGCATCAAAGAGTGCTGAGCTGCACTATCATTTTCAGCTTTTTCATGTTCACTTTTATTAGGAGATAGTCTGCTTTGACAGCTTTAAGTCATGATAATGTAGGGTGATGGCATCTCCATTGCACCCTGTCAGAGACAGAAACATCATTCCAAGGGGGGAGGCAGCATCCCAAGGAAGTCTAGTGGCAGAGCTAGAACAAAACTCTGACCTCTGGGGACTGAGCTCAGTACCTTTATACACATTCGTGTTCATTCTTTCAACCTTAGCTGAAAATTCTTTTTACACGCGATCTCCTTGTAAGAAAAGCCATTCTTGCAGTGGGGTGCCACAGCTAGAAAGATCTGAATTCCTGCCTGTTGCAGCTGGGTGTTATCACTTGCTTATGGTTTTGTGTTCCTTCTACTTATGTCCATTTAGATAAGGGATGCAGCTCACTGGAACACCTCAGGTCTGAAGTGGAATATTTTTTTTTCCACCACTTGTCAGTTAGAAGAAAATTTGTTGAAGAAGTGCAGCACTTTCTTTTAGTCATTCAGTCATTAAACCTACTCTAGGGCTTTTAGTGCTGTCAGTACATTTAGCTCCCAAGCTTGCTTTTGGACTCCTCCAGTCTCCACAAATCCATTCTTCCTACAGTTATGGCTAACCTGTGAGAAGGCAGCCCAAAGCCTTTTCACCTTGCTTTGAGGGCTAAAGGAGAATTGTGAGTGATGCTGTTTCTGCATCAGGGGTGGGGTGGGGTGTCTGTTTCCATGTGTCACTTAGAAAGAGGAAAATCTGATTCAAACTGCTCGGCTCTGAAGACCATTTCTTCTCACAGTGATTTACTTGAGGAGCCTGATCGTATTTTGCTGATTGAGCCAAGGCATTCTTCTGGAGGAATTCCTTGTCATGCCAGCCCTTATCCTGCCAGGTGCGCAGGGTGCTCCTAGATCCCCTTTCACGGAATCTTTAGTTAAACAAGACAAAACAAAATGTCTGGAGTCTAAAGTCAGCTTCTGCATTCCATGCAACTTCCATTTCATTGTCCAGCTTTATTGGCAAACCCACTGACATTTTCTCAAATATTTTCTGCCTGTATTCTCTTTCTTTCATTTCTTTGGGCAAATGGAGGAAGGAAGATGGAGTCATGGACCTAGGGTGCCACCAACACAGGCTGTGAACAATTGGGAATGTCTCAGAACTGTTCATCCTTTTTCCTCTCTTCTGAGGCTTCTGAGGACTTGAGGAAGTCCTATGAGGGAAAAGTATAGGCTGTCCTTCCAATTCTAGGGTCCTCCTGTGATCTGAAAAAGTGGAGAACGTTCTAGAGAGGCTTTCGGCAAAAGAGACTAGCAGCAGCATTTTATATATGTATATATATTTGTTTTATTTTTGGTCATATTAGCTTCAGATCTTCAGTGTCCTATAGTGTTCTGTGGTCAGTGAAAACTGGCTTTCAGATTTAATTCATTTAGAAGTCAAACTTCTAATTAGATTTTATTTGCTTTTGATAGTGGATTTTGGATTGCAGCTTTCTTAGGAGAGTGAATTAGTTTACCTTCCCGTGGAAATCAACAGGAACTGGGTGCCTGATTCTTAAACTTTTCTGAAAATCAGAATGCTGATGAACTAAATGTTTGTTGTGAATACTGGGGTGTTGGCCAGAAGCATTCAGTAAGTGACTTGTGTCATTCTTGTTTTCTCATGGAAGAGTAGGCAGAAATGCAAACAGAAAATGAAACTTCATTAATAGTTTTTAGGTACCCAAATTTAGATGCACCTTATTGGAATCATTTGAAATAGTGCAGGAATAGTCTCTACCTTCACGTTCACTGTGATCGGTTTGAATCAATGTTACTTTTGTGGAGAATTTTAATTAGGAAACAGTCATGAGCTCTGCCATGAAAACTTAACAGCTTTACTAGGCAGTGGCTGCATTTTCATTGCAAGTTCTGGGCCTACCAGCATTTATCTATATATATACATATATTACTCTGTTACTGGAAAAAATCAAGGATAAACTGATACTTTCTAGTCAGCCGCTGTGCTGACTTACAGAATGGATAGACACTTACCTCTTGAGACAGGAACTTTTAATAATTGTGACTCAAACTGTCAGAGGAAATAGTTGAGCATTCTACTACCGTATTTTATTGAAATTTCAAACCAGGCGAGCTCCTGTGCTAGCTGATGAAACAAAGGATTACATGGGATTAACCCTTCGGAAACTTAGGACACAGTGTTCATTTAATTAAAATAATCTTCCTAAGCATTTGGTGGCTGGTAATCTGGAAAATTGCCATCTTTTCTTTAACTCCTGCTGCAGTTCTAGGATGGAGTGGAAAGTTCTGTCCTATTCTCAGGCATGAATCAACTTAGATCAGGCTTGTCAGCAAGACAAAACCACAAAAGAATGCTCTCTTACTGAGACAACCCAATCAAACCTGCTTTGTCTCCTCTTATAGTCTTCATCGTTTCCAAATATTTAGGTAAAGCTTTTTCTTGTTTAGGAAAACTGTATTTCAGACTTTCAGCCATATTTTTTTATTATTATTATTATTTTTATTTTTTATTTTACTTCTTATATTTACCAGTTCAGCAAACTTTAGCATTTTGAAAGTAGATGACTTGTGAGCACAGTCATACCCGTTAATGTAATTCGATTTTTTTTCTCCCAGAAAAACGCTGTATATATACCAGTTAATTTTAATACCCACCCCTTATTCAGCCTGTGCAGAACTGGAAAAAACAGGAAAACAAGTGTGAGGTGCTCATGTAAAGAACCACACGAAGGTCACTGGCATGATATAGGATCCTAAATTCAAATCTACTTAGGGGACAGTTCTTTAAGGTTTATGGTAATTCTGGACAGATTTGACGATTGTGGCTGAGACGTTTAAAAGCTGGTGGAGGAAAGGGGTTGCTTTATTTAACTTCTTGTATAGCTTTGTTCTTTTTAAAAAGAAAAAGAAAAACAAACAAACAAAAAAACACCACCACCCATGTTCTCTGCCTGCTTTAAACAGTTCCCAGCCCTCTGTGGCCATGGGGTGAAATGCAAATGGGACTCGCTACAGTGCGAGGAGAGGAACTTGCTGTTCTTTCTTTGCCTTGTTTCAGACCAAGGTTGGTGGCACAAGTCACACTGGGGGCAGTTTTGAAGAAGTTCTCAGCTCCACAGCCCACGCCAGCGCCCAGAGCTCTCTCGCTGGCACCCGGCTTCCCGAGAGCGAAGAAGAGCTCCAGTGCTAGGCCGGCGGCCTTGCTCAGAGACTTGCCTGGACCGTGGTTTCTAGGCCTCTCTCACTGCCCAATTTGTGCAACAAGGTTTTGTCAGTTTTGGAAAATTGCCTCCCTAGGCTAGTGCCGGAGAAGCATTTCTTCTATTTGTATTTTGGATATGCCATTTTATCGTCGGGTATTTTGTACGCCATAGGAACCACACACAAGTAGTTGACTCATAACGCTCTAAAATCTATAACGTGACCAAAATAATTTTCATTTTAATGTAACTTCCTTCCAAAAATTGCTCAGTCTCTCTTACTTAGTTAAGTATAGTGTTTTCTATCTGCTGGTTTCTAACCCCCCTCTCAGTGCCACATCAGACAGATGGACCTAGAGCTGTGCAAAGATTGCTGCCAGCAGTAGGCCGTAGACCAGCTGGCTACCTGCCATACCAGGTGCCCTTTGATCAGGAGTGTCTGTACATGATCTATTTCCTAATGGAATTAAAATCACTTATTGTCGCCCCAAAAAAGTTTTTTGTCCTTCACTGATAACAGTCTGGCATTGCCCTTCTCCATCCGTTCGTCAGCAGAGCTAAGGACAGGAAGGCACACCCGGTTATTCATACAGAAATTAAGCTGATCACAGCTGCCGATGTAAGCTGAACGTTGCAGCAGGAAAAGCTTCCGTTTAAAAATACGTTCTGTTGCTTGCTCTCTGTGGTTTGATAAGACTCAACGGTATAAGCTAATTACAAAGGGAAGTAGAGCAGGGGGGGAAACCTCTAATTTTTCCTCCCTATCTTCCCCTTAAAAAGAAGGGAAGGTAAATTAATTATGACTGAACAGCATGAGCCTCAGTCAAGTTACAGCCTTAAGTGGAATACAAACCCAACAATTGAGTAAAGATGTGCCATAGGTTAGAGAGGCCATGCCTTCAGTCCACATTGTGGAGCTGCTAGCTTGACTCCAGTATCCTACAATACACACGAGGAGTAAGTGCTTAAGTTTTTGCACCAAATTTTTTCCTGCTTCATTCTTGGGCATAATTCTACCGACTGCATTATATCTACTTAATCACCGAGAGCCAGCCATCTCTCAGCTTTGGTTCAGCATGTTTTCTTGCATCCTTTTAGCACTTCTTTTTAAGAAAAGAGCAGCACACTTGTGACAGTGTCTTGCTGTCTTAATGAGCACTTGTCAGTCTGCATGTTGTATTACTCAGTTCACCAGACTGAGATGAGCACAACTTTATCAAAAGTATAAACAAAATGGAAAACAGTCTGGCTACTTTGAAAATGGATGCTTGTTTTGAGCATAAGCCAAAGTTTCAAATCAGTGTTAGTGAGTTTGACATTACAGACTGCTTAAAATCTTGTGAGGAAACGTGGCTTTAAGTGATTTTTTTTTTTTTTCCTGTGTGGCTTTTGTTACAGTTTTCACAAAGTTAGAAGTCATTTAACTTATGTCTAGTAGAACATTAAGAACTTTGGACATCTATCTCAAATGCCTCTTTAGTGTGATTTTTTAGCATGGAAGCAAATTTAATTAGGTCTTTAGTACAGTTTTCTTGTGTGTTTGCTAGCTTATTTTGCAGTGGTTTTGTGCATAAACATGACTTTATTTAAATAAATAAAAATATTAATGGTCACTTAGTTTGTGTAAATGAAGTTATTGATATTCTTAGCAAAAATAAATTTCTCTTACTCTTTTACTTTGTGATGTTTTCTTTTTAATTCCATGTATTCACAAGCAATACTGTGCATCTCTTTTCTAAGCCTTGCTGTCACAGCAGAGTATCGAGGTAAATTGCAAATATATAAATTGCCATTCCTCCAGTTTTTAAAATCTGTTCACTCCCATCCAGATCTGAAATTCTTCCTGGAAATCTGTGGCCCAACTTTTGAAAATTTTGAGATTCAAAGGAGAAAAATGACTCAACTGTGTTCAGTAAATGAGAAATGTGCAGCAGAGAACAAAGGTTTGCATTGAACTTTTGAGCAGGGTCAGTAAAGGTAAAAGGTAAGAATGTGGTGGACTGGACGGGGAATTAGCCCTCATTTTTGTGTGTGTGTGTGTGTGGAGATATATATATATGTTTCTGGGAAAGCAGTAAATTGTTTTTTAGCTACATTCATTAAGAGCACAATTTAAAGACCTTGTATCAACTAGTTGAGGTAGGTTGGCCAGACAGGCTTCTCTTCCATATTAAGCCTTATGTGTTACTGTCATTACAACAGCTACCACCCTGAGTAGACTCCATCCTGATAAGAATAGGTCACGAGAAAGATATGGGAGAAGGAGATCTCCACATAGGTCACACATCCAGGCAGGCTGTAGCACACTTTTCCTACATGTGAACGGTACACTTCAGTAGTGTATTAGGAAGCCTGACGCCACTGGCTATCTGCTGGCCTTTCTTTCAACTTGTCATCATGGCTCAGGCTTTCTGATTGCACTTTTTTCTCCAGCCTCTTTCCAACTAATTTCCTATTTCTATTAAAATGCAGTGCCCAAAGCTGACATATGATTGCAGCAAGTAGATGGGAATGTAGCGTTACATGGAGTACGTGCCAGATGTATTTAAGCAAAAACAAAATCCCACACAACACACTCAAACTATGGCTGTTTCCCAGGATAATATTTACCTTTCTTGCAACAGTGTGCTGCTGACTCAGGCTCAGTGCTCAGTCCCCCAGCTCCCCTGCAGAACTGGGTATCGCCAGCCAGGAAAGCCTCCGGCTGCGTTGGAGGAACTGACTGTTCCTGCTGGGGCAGCACTTACTGTGTGTTCTCAAACATCTTTTCAAGACCACTTTTCTGGTTTGTCAAGATTGCACTCAATCCTGTCCTTCAATGTATCTGGCACGCTTTTATGCTTGGCATTCAATACAAACTAATGAAGACTATGATTGCACGCACCTCAGTGGGATAAAAATAGTGAAGAACACTGGGCCCTGGACAAAGCTCTGCAGGGCCCACCCCACCTCGCTTGCAGTATGATGATCAAATACCAGTAACTACTATTTAGTGTCCTACTGCTCAGGAAAGTGCAGACTGTTCTTTCAGCGTCTCCACAGGGCACAACTGCTGCTTTGTGAGGTTCCCTGAGCAGAGTAGGCATCCCACACCTCATCCAGCCCAAGATACTCTGCAGCTCTTGTGAACTGCGCAGGTCGCTGGAGGCAAAAGCTCCCAACCCCTCAGGGAAGTGCTCTGTGTCTCTGCCAAAGGCACCAGCCGCAGAATGCAGTCAGGCCCAAAGGTTTGCATCAAGGAGACATCTCCTGGAGTCATGGTGCCTGAAGACCTGTGCTCAGCTAAATTACCTGCCTTAAAAGGGGATTACAATTCAATTTATTTTCATGCTGCCTCATCTGACATGAGGCTGAAGATAGATAGAAAAGCTAGCTCTAGATCTCTACCATATAATTTTTCCAGGTGCAAACTTTCATTATCCGGTAATTGGTACATCATCCTAATCTCCTGCTGCATACTCGATACAACAGATGATAACACATACACTGGTCTTGTTTTGGCATTTAACACCACTACAGCTTTACTTGACAACATACTGTACTTGAGCGTTATTACTTCCACCAATACATCGCAGCAGGATTGGTACTGGTGTGCAACAGCTTGAACAAGGGAAGGCAAGCTTTACACTGAAGTAGAGTTATCTGCATTAGACTGCACCATCCTCAAAGGCCCCTTCCAATCTCAACTGTTCTTTGATTATCAGTTATCTCTGCAAGAGTCCGTAAGGTCACCAGTTTGAGGTGAGTGGGAGTTAGGCATACTGGTCTGATGTAAACCTCAGCACCATTCCCTGATAAAACACATAGTAGAAAAAAAATGTATGAACAATAAATGCATCGAGAAAGCGTAACCATGAGATTACCAGGGTTTTATCCACCATCACTTGTACAGATCAAAGAAAATCTCATCTTTAAGTTTTTCAAGAGCTTCCAGAGAAATGTGCTAATTGGTCTTGCTTCCAAGTACTACAGTGAACAGATATTAACCTCTGTGATGCAGTGTCCTTAAATCCACACATTCTTAGAAGCCACACAACAAGACTACCTGTCCCAGTCAGTGCACTGCATGAACAGATTTGTTTGCAATCAGATAAATTTTGAACTTACCTGAATTTTGCCAGCAGAGAGCCTATTTGTGAGGCTGCATCGATCAAAACTTATTAAAACAACAACAAAACCTGTTCCTAGCCAAGTGGTCTCAGGATTTTCAGCAGTGAATACACATTAAAAAAAATCTGCTGGCAGAATTATTTATGTTATTGGAGGAAACACAGCACAAAGAATGTAAAACAAAAAGCATTTTAATATAGCTACAGTATTTAGGAAAACCTCAGGAATGTGGATGACATGTAGCAGCTGTTTTTTTATTCCTTTCTCTGTTGATCAGAGATACCAGCTGGAGTATTTCTGGGTGAACAAACTTTCCTGCAAAATAAAAGAAAGAGAAAGTTAATGACAAATGCTCTTATTTTTCTGCGTGTGAAAGGTTGGCAGTGATGCTGCGTAAGGCTCAGAATAAAGTCCAAACCATTCTTTTAAGAAAGACAGTAGTCCCATTTTATTTCTACTATGGAATAACTATTAGACTAGTTATGGTCATTTCCTCCTGTCCCTCCCCTCACCCCCCCAGAAAAAGCTTATACAGATATTTTTGCTCTATTAAGAAATTTAAGAACTAAAAAAGGGATGCCCCCTGACCAGGACAATCCTATGCTACATATCCTGCTACAAGTAACTACTCCAATTACAGCTGCACTCAGGGAATATGCTCTAGGCTCTACTGAGAAACTAGCTTAGTTTAAGTTACTGAAATCTAATAGAAGGGCAAAGATGCCGCTAAGAAAACAAAGTATTCCAGCTCTGTTGATATTGAAGTTACATCATTTTTCAGAGAGCTTATTTCCCTAAGGAGCCACCAAGGTACAAATGGGATTTGTCGGTGATACTGGCCATTGTCTGGACAGTGTGTTAGGTCCTCTCCATACATTTGTTTGTTCTGTTTTTCCCCAGGACAGGATTACTTGTAGTCAGTCTTTTCCTGGTGTTCAAATCCCTTGCTAAAATCATAAAGACAACTATTTTACCTATTTTTCCTTTTTAATGATTAGTTTATTTTAGGAAGGATGAGAAGCAGTAGACTAAAAAGTAGTACAACTGTACCTAAGACTTTTCACTGAGCTGGTTCTCACATGTACCTTGGGCAGGTCACACAAGACCACAGCTCATGTAGGGATAACAAATTTTACTTCACTAGTTTGTGAAACACTAAATAAATAGGAACAACTTGCTCTCAGAGCACCAGCAACAACAGAAGCCTCCTTTACACCCCTCTGATGTTACAAGGAGATCCTTAAACACATCCTAGGATAGTAACAACTGAGCCTCTCTCTAGGACCAAAGCGACTTAAAAGGAACTTGGCATAAATGAGATTCAGGTTCAACACGTGCAGATAATGCAAGGTCTCTTCACTCTGCAATAATTTCCCCCAATATACTTAGGGTATTTGAGCAATGAATAAAATAACTAGCTCTCATTTGCTTTGCATGTCTATCAGAAAAAGAAGGCAATTCATATATTTCTTTTACAAAAACAGACAAACAAAAAACAAGAAACCAACCCACAACAAACGTACACACAAGTGTCATACCAGCAGTTGAATCGTAAAAATCCTGCAGTCTGCCAGGTGTGTTTTCCAACTCTTCGTACTCAAATGCTTGCAGTATCATCTCACACTGATCCAACTGTTTCACAAACTTGGCTTCTGCAGTATGCTGGTTTTCGTATTCCTGAACAGATTTGCAGATTACCAGTTATAAGAAAAAATTGTATAGTCTGAAACAGTGTCAGAAGCCCTTCATAGATCTAGAATTTTCTTCACTAGTACAAGCCACTCCGTAAATATTCAGTTACCCCTTTCACACTCAAATTTAAGAATGCTATTCAGCAAAACACTTAGATACATGGTAAATTTCTATTAAATATAATAGGATTTAAGGGCAAATTCTTTTTGCATACTTTAGCTTAACATATCGGTTTTACAAGCCAAGGTTTTGTTTGCAGGGGGGCTGCAGGGGTGGCCTCTGTGAGCAGAGCCCAGCGGCTGCTCCATGTCAGATCAGAGCCAGCTCCAGCAGGCTCCAAAAGGGACCTGCTGCTGGCCGGAGCTGAGCCAGGGAGTGACACTGGGTGGGCCCCTAGGAGAGCAGATTTAAGGAAGGGGAAAAATCCCCTGCGGCCTGTGGAGAGGCCCCTGGTGGAGCAGGCTGTCCCCCTGCAGCCCATGGGTCCCACACGGAGCAGATCTCCACGCTGCAGCCCGTGGAGGAGCCCCCGGTGGAGCAGGTGGATGTGGCCTGGAGGAGGCTGCGGCCCATGGAGAGCCCCCGCAGGAGCAGGCCCCGGGCCGGAGCTGCAGCCCGTGGAGAGGAGCCCACGCAGGAGCAGGGGGTCTGGGGGGAGCTGCCGCCCGTGGGGGACCCGTGCTGGAGCAGTTTGCTCCTGGGGGATGGACCCCGTGGTACGGAGCCGTGTGGGAGCAGTGCTTGAAGAGCTGCTGCCTGTGGAAAGCCCCCGCAGGCTCAGTTCGGGAAGGACGGCATCCCGTGGGAGGGACCCCGCGTGGGGCAGGGGCAGGGAGGGACCGTGAGGGAGCGGCAGGGACGAAGCACCAGGGACTGACCGCAGCGCCCATTCCCTGTTCCCCTTCGCCACTCAGAGGGAGGACGTAGAAGAAGGTGGATGGGGCAGAACAGGGGAAGGTGTTTGTAGTTTGCTGTTAATTCTCACTGCTCTGGTTTGTTTTTAACAGGCAATAAATAACATTAATCTCCCTATGCTCAGTGCCTTTTACCCATGATGATAATTGTGGAGTGATCTCCCTGTCCTTATCTCAACCCTTGAGCCCTTCTCCATCGTATTTTCTCCTGCCCTTCCTTTGAGGGTGGGGAAGGAGAGAGCAGTTTTGGTTGTGTTTAGCTGCCCATCACAATGAAACCATCACACTTAAATATGTACCAAAGTGCTTTGCTGAATCAGGGAGAATATGGAGACAGCCCTATAGGACACACAAGCTAATTAACAGGTTCCATTTAACAATGTTTTCTACATAAAGATCTTCTTATGCCTTGCTAAGGCTATGAATTACCATGGTGTGTGCCTATGCATTACTATTACTTGTTTTTAAGACCTATTTTGCACCTCTCTTCACCACTTGCTCTTTTTATAAGGAGTTGTTCTTCACATTTTTCCTGTCACTCCTCCTTAATCTCTTTGGTCTAATCCGTCTGAGCTGTTGGTCTTTATCTCTCTCCTAGGAGATGGGGAAGGCATTAATTTACGGGTTTCCTCCCCTTCAGACTTTAAGTCCTCTAATCTCTCTGCTATCTTCACCCTCACCCCATTCACTGTCAGTATGTATCTGTGAGTCGTTCACATTTCTAGGCAACTTGAACAATTTTGCTGCCATTTGCCTCTAGTGATGGTTGCAGACAGGTTCACCTGTCTTTTCTGAATCTACTGTATTGAATTTGAATCCACTATTGAATCTACTGGTCTTCTCCTGACTTCGGCTGCAGGAAAAGGCTTCTTTCCACACAAGTTATCATTGCCTTGACACCCTCAGCAGGTCTGACCCCACTCATCATCCTCACCACAGATAATCAGACCAGAGGCTTCAGTACACACCAGGCCCATCTGTGCTGCCGCACTTATTTATTACACTTACTGCTTTACATTTGAAAGTCAGAAATCCAGATTTTGATAGCCATGATTGGTTCAATACACTACTCTACTTGAACTTAAATTATCCTTTAAGTTCTCAATTTCATTTTTATCATTATTTTAATGATCAATTTATTTTCAGTGTTTTTATCTTCCTCTCCTCCATTCAATCTGAACTTTACCCCATATTTTATTTGTTTAAATACTGAAGGTTATTTTCTATTTATTTCTACTATTTTGTTTTTTTTGGGGCCACTGAAAAGAACAAACACTTCTGGCAGCATTAAAAAGGACAACTTCAGGAGGAGAATGATGGCTTGTAAAGGTCTGTTCCACCTCCAGCAATTAACTGGGAGTATCAACCTGTTACTGATCTTTGTGCCGTACAACTCACCCGATCTTATTCATACCTCAGCTTACATTAACCTCAAGAAACATCAGCTATTATATGTGCAGCTGGGCACAGTGCTCAAATAAACACTTATTTTTTTCTTCCCCACAGTGTTTAAGAATGTGAAATGAAAGCGTACTTGGGAAAAAGAGTACCTGGTTCTTCAAACACCACAGTCTGGCTTTTAAAATGACTCCTGTGATTTTGTTCTTGAAAATAAAAAAGCAGGACAGAGCTGAAGCATGCACACCTATTTACTTTAATGTTTTTTTTTCCAAACATAACCTGAAGGAAGCTGGGAAATAAAACTATCTCAGGGGCATCTTTTTGCTACCTCTCCCCTGCACTACACAGATGCACTTGAAGACTGCCCACCAGTACAAACCAAAGCAGCAGTCTTCCCAGGGCTGAAGGGAAGCACGGGCCAGAGACTAGGGCTGAGCAGTACAGGAAGAGCTCGGTAAGAGTCTCAACAGATCTTCTCCCAGCCACTGTTCAGCTCTGGGCTATAACTTTCTTCACTCACAAAGAGAGAGGGAAATGCCTCTGGCTAGCTAAGAGCTGCATATCAAACCCAGTGATCATGGGCTTCTTATTTTCTGCCTTAAAAAAAAAAATCTTTTTAAAAAGTACTTAGTTGTTCCACTTAAAATAAGACTAGAGGGACCGCATGTGAATATTAGATTTTTAGGTTACACTCATTGCTATGTAGGTTACGCTCCGACTGCTACACTGGAGATGCAAAACCAATAAGTTATCCTAAAGGTAGAAACAAAGAACAAAAGATCAAAAGCATGCATATGTTAAATTACAGTTAATGAGCATGATAACAAGCTAACATGCTGAAGAACTAACTGAATACTGAATCAGCTCCTATACAGGCAGAAGCCTGAGGCAAAGAAAAACAGTATGGAAAAGAAATTCTATAAGACTAATCTTATCTATCCTAAACTCCTTTTCTTCAATTTTAGCAGCTTCCCGAGGAAGAAGGAACCAGTGTGTACTAAACAAATGCACATAACATATTTCCTAGATCTGGTTGTGCTGATTTATGCCCTTTACCTTGAAGTACAGCACTGAAAACCCAACCCTGCTGCCAGCTTCAACACACAGCTACAGCAAGAAAAATGAAGCAAAACAAGCAGGTGGTTATAATCCAAGGCAGAAATTGGCTGCCAGTATCTGGAATTTAAATACAGCCCAAGTGGAAAGGTAAGAATGCCAGCACAAAATACAGCTTCAGGTTACAGAGGCCAAGAAACATAACTGTTTGCAACACAGTGTGAACAAGAGTTTGTGAATGCATTTGTCTTCATGCGACTGCATGCCAGGAGAATATAAAGCACAGTAATTACAAACATGAAGTCTTTGGAAATAATCTAATCACCCCTAGTTTATAACAGATCTTATCAATTAATTTTCTGATGCATGAGTTCACATCAGAAAGTTAAATCACACTCAAATACAGAAGATACTTTCCAATACAAACATTTAAGGTACCCAATACCAGCCAGCAATCAGCACTGTTTGTAGAAAAGCACTATTGTTTTGTCAGTACTTCACATTTAAGTATAAGCCAAAATCTACTAGCAAATATTTTAGCTTAATGGGATGTCTAATAAAGAAATGGATGCCACATAAACTATTACATGTATAAAAAGCAGAAAATACTCCAAGATATAATCAGTTGCCATTGTTTTTTTCCTCTATTATGAGCTGAAAACAGCCAAACGTCAACAAAAGAGATAATGTGGTAAAAATAAAAAATAAATAAATAGATCTTTCTCCAAGAGTGCTGGATGCAGAAGATATACCGTTCTTTCAGTTGTACACACCATGCCCAGGGCAGGTTCATCTGGAACTTTGAGAGGCCAAAGGCAGAGACCGGTTATTCTGCCAAAGTTTGGGGTTCCCTTTTAAAAGGGATTCGTAAGTGACCTTGATTCACACTGTTAGCTTTACCTCCAAAGCCAATGAATCTACCTTGCTTGAGATCAAAATAAGAGATGACAGTTCCATGGGTCAACAGAAAGAGCATAAAGGGTTACCCTCAATCTTAGCAAAGGACTAAAAGAATGCAAACTTACTTCCCAGAGTTCATAGATTTCTTTTTTGAGGTCCTCTGATAGAAGCTGGGTCAGCTGCTGCATAGCTGCCTGAAAAATAGAAGCCATTTGTACATAGCCATTTTTGAGTGAGTGAAAATATACTCAATTTATCACTTTTTTTCCTGAAGAATTAATTGCCTGTTACCAAGTTTGTGGAAACATATACTACACAACATATTACTTGAAAGTGCATGTGTACATGAAATCTTCCAGAGGAACAGAAGGACCACTTGGTAGAGGATCTTTTATGAGACCATTTAAGTGAATTGCTAGAAAGCTAATCTGAAAAATTAAAAAAATAAAAATATCTTCAAGAATCCAAAAAGAAGCCCAGAGCAAAACAGGCAAGTCAAATAGCTCTGCCTTCCAGATTTAACAAGTCAAGGCAACATTTGTACTTACTGGGAAGATTATAGGTACAGTTCATAGAAGTAGCTTTAAAATCCGAATTCCTAGTGCTGACAAACAACTGTCCTCACCCAAACTCACAACTAGCCCATTTGCACTAGTAGGGCTGACAACAGCTACTGACACAGGCAATGCAACATAAGCCTTTAAAAAATCTCTGATTTTGAAAAACAGACAACAAAAATCCATTTAATACTCTGCAGCAATAAAACACAGTACTCCCAGACTGAAATACCATCTGCTCACCAACAGTTTTGGTAGAAGATTTAACACAATATCGAACTGATGGTATTACCAGCAAGCAGAAATTGTTCTGCATGCTCTTTGTATTCTCCCAGCTAATCAGTCTCGTTTCTACTGTTTTCCTAGCAACACTTAGGGCTGCTTCTGAAACGATCAACATCACAGGGAAGACAAAGGTTTTATGCCATAATTGTTTCTCCACTTGAAACGTAGGACACAGTTATACAATATGACTGAGCTGAATCAGCTACTCCCCATCACTGGGGAGCACCTTTCAGCTCAGATTTCATCAAAATTTGATGTTAGCAGGGCAAAATGACAGGTAATGCCAAAAAAAGGTAGGGGTTTTTTTGTTGCCTTTTTTTTTTTTTCCGGTTTGTTTGTTTCTTTTAGTTTTCTGCTGCCTTAGCCTTAGTGAGACTAGCTGATTAAACAATGCACAAGCAGACTAGCTTGCTCTACAGCTTACACTGAGCTGGTTGTGAAAGGGAAAAAGAGAACTCAGAAGCAGCAGCAGCATATGGATAATTCAGTTCAAGCTATCTAAGCTCATGAAGCTGTTACCCTTACTGTATTTTTACAGCAAAGTATTTAACAGTTAATTTAAGTGTTTAATGCTTGATGCTGCTTCCTACTAAGTCAACAAAAAAGCCCTTAGCGAGCTAAATGAGATCTGCAAGGAGCTGCAAATACTGAAGAAAAAAATAACATTCTTAGGCATCAAAACACTTTTTTCATTTCCTAAATACAAATTAGAATTTCCTCTATTGAACGTGAACCCTGAAGGCTTTAGGGAAAGAGGTGTTTTTTTTATTCAATGTAAGGGCACACTAGAAAGTACACTGAAATAAAAAAAAAACTAAAATTATAGTCAGTAAAGATAGTACTTCAAGAACACTGAATACTGCTTTGATCTTTAAGTTCCACTTCCTTAGCAAAAAGCTTACTCCTAGAATTAATCATAACCCTCACTCCCAAGTTTTAAAAAGGTATGCATAAAAGTGGGGAAAAAGAAATCACTGCAACGTTTTTTACACTTTGAAGAGCTAATGGTAGCCTCAAAAGAAATTCCGAGGCGCCATGTTGCCCTCTAGCTGTAACTGAAGGAGTGGTTTACATTTTCTTCAAATAAAACATCAAACTAGGAACGATAAGCCAAGAGTTTGGATATGTACAAGGCCAAAAATAAAATAATTCTAGCCACACTGCACTCAGGAATGAATGACAAAAAGAAATGATACCTGTGTTTGGAGTCCTGTGCAAATTGTTAAAAACAAACAAAAAAACAGTGTATGTCACTATCAAATTATCTGGCACCACACATCTGCCATTAACCATCACATACTATTATCAGTGCACCTACTCCCTGCTCCTTCCTGCTTGATAAGGCTGTCAGCAGGACTAACTTAGGCTACCAAAAATACTGCTAGCTTGGGAACAAATTATCAATGTGATTACTTCAAAGATTCTCCTTCCGTAACTTTGTACTTTGTTATGTTACATGTTAAAAAAATATTAAAACAAGCTGAAAACTTTGGGTGTTAGTGGCCTACTTGTGCAATGCCAATGACAGTGTTAGGTTGCTTTGAGGGTTTCTTCACTACCAGCAGAGCATTTAAAACATTCAAAACGCTTGGCAGATGTGGTTTCACAGCTTATGTCTATACCTCTTCTCTCCTGTGTTTCTCCTCTTTTGAGATGTTGTCTGCAGGAGCAATATCTCCGACAATGCATTCAGCCATATCATGAACCAACGCTAATCGTATGCATCTGACAAAAAGCAAAGACAGAATAATCATTTTTTCAACATTTTAAGTTATGTCTTATTATTCATAAAGCTAAGAGCCCCCATAGTTTATCCCTTTCATATATAGAGAGAGATTTTACATAATACATTTCACTTCTTTGCTAAGGGCCTAAGGGCCTTGTTTTCCATTTAGACATGATTTTAATTCCCAATTTCTATCTCCTGCTGCTTGTAAATATAGATATAAGTAAAAATATAGTTTGCACAACAGCATACAATTCAAAAGTAATGTATGTAGTTTTCACATCTCAGAAAACCAAGCATACAAGAGCTACCTACATTATACACTTCACATTATCCCTGTAACAGGTAGAACATAATCTGCCGCCACCCCAAATTCAATTTATAAGCTGACAAAACATGCTTGCAGCTAAGCAGCTATGTCAGCCTGTAGCACAATCCTCAAGAAAGCCTTCACTGCTTTCATCAGCTCCTGAAGTGACAGCAAATACGATCCCATACTGTACTTGACAACTCGTTCAATACTAATGATGCTCTCTCTTCTATGCTGTATGATTTACGAGGCTCCCGATTGCTGCTGAGTGCTAACTCAGCCTGCCCAAATCCACCGAGAATGTCTTTGCCTTTGTTGTCTGTTGCTTCAAACTGCCTTTTACCGGGATGCCTTCAGCTTGCTTGTCTCAGGCTTGAGGGAAAGCCAGCTCAGAGCCTCAGCACTCTGATTTTAGTGATAAAAAGCCTTCGTCCCGTTCACCTCTCCAGGTAAACAGCTCAAAGGATGGAGGGAAGGGATGTGGGGAAAGCACTTCAAACACCGTCGGTGGGCCTTAAGAGCTCCTCCTCAGCAGGACGGCTGCTCTGAGCGCTGTGCCCGCAGCTCCCCCGTGGCAGCACCAGGCAGGGGAACCAGAGGGTCTCTCTCACCTGTCCTTGTTCAGGTTTTTGTCCTCGGTCACCAAGGCCATCATCGCCATCCTGTACATGTGATCCGACACGCTCTCTGGCTTTGCCACGTTCCTGTACACCCATCCCGTCCGCGGCACCCTCTGCGGGAAGGGAGCACCGCGGTCACTTAAAGGGGGAAACCTTAGGTTTTGAAGCGACACGTGGGCAAATTCCGCCCCGCTGCCACCTCGGCGCTCCGAGGCACCTGGATCTGCAGCCGGCAAGCCCCCGGCCCCCCCCGGCCCCCCCCGGCCCCGGGCACCTCTCCCCCGCCGCCCTGCCCTCCCGTCCCCGGCCCGGCACCTTGAGCTGCCCCAGCAGCCGCAGGAAGGCGAGCAGCCCGCCCCCGCTGCCCCCCGCCGCCATGGGCCGCCCGCTCCGCTTCCCGAGCGCCCTCCTCCTCCCCTTCCTCCTCCTCTTCCTCTTCCTCCTCCTCCTCTTCCTCCCGGCCGCGGAGCACGGCCTGCCCCGGGGGGGCTGCCGCGGCAGCTGGCCGGCACCTCCCCGAAGGCCGGGGAAGGGGAGAGCCGCCTGGCGGGCGTGGGTGTAAGGTCCAGCGGGGAGTTTTTACACCCAGATCTCCGGCTCCTCTGTGGCTATTAGCTAATCGATTAACCGCAATCAGTACTCTAATAATAACAGCTCAGGCCGAGGAGGAAAGCAACGGGAGAAGTCCGGGTGTTTGTGGATGTGACTGCTGTGATAACGGGAACATGATGACTTACCACGGCTGCAAAAACAGAAGAAGAAATCCTTCCATGTGCAGGAAAGGAGTAGATAAGATTACAAGGGGATAATTACCTGACCCAAATCACAGAAACACAGAATGGGTGAGGCTGGAAGAGACCTCTGAACATCATCTAGTCCAACCCCCTGCCGAGCAGGATCACCTAGAGCACATTGTGCAGGATGGCATCCAGGCAGGTTTTGAATATCTCCAGAGAAGGAGACTCCACAGCCTCTCTGAGCAACCTGTGCCCGTGCTCTGTCACCCTCACAGTAAAGAAGTGCCTTCTCATATTCAGAAATTGCTAGCAATTCTTCAGTAAATTGACAATAAAGAGACGGACTAAGAGTAGACTTTCAATTTTAAGTCCACTGGAGCTGGACCTGGAATGGCCTCTTTACACTCATTGTGTAATGTCCAGCACACAACTGATGTGCAGAAACAGCAATAATTAAAGGGCAGACAGCAGTACTGGGGGTGGTGAGAGGGGACAGGAGCCTTAATTACTCCAACGATGTGACACAAGTATACATACAGGTCACATAACTCTGTTGCGATGAAAGGGTCAGAAATGAAGTGTAACCACAGGCTGCACAATCTTTGCTCATCAGTATGTTTTCTTCTGATTAAATTCCCTACACTTGACAAGCTTTTCTTCAAATCTTAAAATTTCCACGAAGGTAGAGGAGTAGAAGCTGGGCTGTTATTGATATAGGCAACAGCGACAATTCTTGGTGAGGCCTTCTCTGTGAGTAGCTCATAGTTGGTCAAAACTGATCATATCAATGACCACTTAAGCAGGTAGCATGCTTTTTCTTTTCCTTTTTTTTTTTTTTTCCTAAAACAAACAAACAAAAAAAATCATCATAGTAAACGGAAGAAGCTAATGTAATTATTCAGAGAAAAGAGTGTGGTTATCACAGTTGCTGCACTAAGAGATTTAAGGTTATAGACTCCTGAAATCTGGCTACAGTCACTTCTCCTCACTTTTGCAAGTTAAATAAAAACACTAAATAAATACACTTAAATAAATAAATACACTAAATAAATAAATACACTAAATAAAAACACTTTGCAATCTGTAGCTTTTCAAAATGCATTGCATTTCTTTGCTATTTTTATATTACCAATTGAAATAGGAGACAATGGTTTAAATGTGGCAATTAAATATTCCGCTTTCAGAAAAGAACATCTGCAGTTTGCCAGATATCAACAGATGGCAGAGTATTTTTATTTTTTGCTCCCGTGTATACTTAAACACACTCCCAAATAAATAATACAGCCCAGATGCATTTTGGTCACAATTTAAAAGCTATCTTCCCACAATAAACAAGGGAAGACATCAGTTTTACATTTGTATACAATCATAGAAATGTTGGTTGGAAAGGACCTTTGGATATTGCATAGTCCAGCCTCCCCACTGAAAGTAGGTCTGATTACAGTGTTGCCTTGACAGCTCTCAAAACCATCCAACCCTGGCTCTCCCCCCCAAAACAAAACAAAAGAAAACAGTACAACAACATGTTATTTGTCTGGGTTAACTGTCTTCTAAGTAAATAATATCCTCCTTGAACCTCCCAAGCCGTTTCTGGCCATTGGTTGTTGTTCTGTTGCCTACTATTACCAAGAGGAGTTTAGCTCTGTCCTATTTGTAAACCCCTTCAAGTAGCTGTAGGCTGCTACTATGTGACCCCTTGAATTCTTCAACAGACAAGACAGGCCCAGCTCCCTCAGCCCCCAGCGGAAGTGATTTAGATTGTGATCATCTTGGTAGACCTTCTCTGTAAACACTCCACTTGAACTGAAGCGGCACACTGTCCTGGCAAGGCCTCACCACCAGCAAGCAAAGGGGGACAGATCAACTATCCCCCTCTGTCAACTGGCCATGCCCCTAATGTAGGCCTACTCTGTGGTTTTGCCTTCTTTGGGATGAGCACGCTGTTGCTCATATTGGACTTTGGGTTTCACATAACCCTAGGTTCTTCTCAGTAGAGCTGATCCCCAGCTCCATTTCTTCACATCTGGTACCAACAGAAGGGCTTATTCTGCCTTGGGTGCAGGGTTGCACATTTCTCCTTGAACATGTTAAGCCTTCTGGCAGCCCAGCCCTTAAATTTCTCAAAGTCGCTCAGAAATGAAGCTCTACTTTTTAATGTGTCAGTCATTCCCCCTACCTTAGCATTATCTGAAAGTAGGCTGTGGGTATGTCCTGTCTCACTGTCCAGGTTTTTGATGAAGATAACGAACCATGTGAGCCCTAGTAACAACCCCTAGAGTATTCAACTTGCTGTAGGCCTTCAGGCAGGTTATCAAGCCATCAACTGCTACCCACTGAGCTCAGCAGTACAGGAGGTTTTCAGTTCATCTAACAGCCAGCTTGCTCATGCCATATTTCCTCAGTTTGCGAGTGAAAATGCTGCAGGAAATTATTTCAAAAGCTGGACTGAAGTCAAGATCTGTTATATCCACTTGCTTTCTCCTTCTCCATGTAGCCAGCTACTTCATCATAGGATGCAGTCAGGTTGGTCAAATATGATTTGTCCTTCATAAATCCATACCAGCTGTTTTTGATTGCCTTCTTGTCCTTCACAGGTCTCTTTCCACCAGAGCTTCATCAACTTTCTTTATCTTGCAGTCTTTCTGGCTGCAAACGGATTCTTTCTGGTTTCTGAGCAGTAGTTGCATACCTTCTGAACTTAGACAAACACAAAAATAACACAGAGTAATTTAATTTGTATTTTAAATAAGATGTTGTGTCTAGTTCAACAGTGCTATTTTCAAGCCTAACTAATAGCAGATATTTTGCCTTTTAACCCTTTCTGAAGGTTTCTATTCAATGTTTAATATATACAGCTCTTTAAACCTTATAACCCACTTGCTTTTGCAATTTCTTTAACACTTTTTTAACATGGATAGGTCTTGTACAATACACATGAGGAGGCATGTTTTTCAGTTTTGTGTGATAATTTCTTTGCCATCGGTGTCCTTAAGATGCATTTCTGGAACCAATTCTCCTGTGACATTAATGAGGCTATGTTGCAGTCCCCAGCTGTGGCTGTCCTATAGGTTTAGAGAATGCTGTCAAACTCAGCATGCCCACATACACAGTTTGATTTTCTATTGCACTTAAGAACTCTGCTCCATTTGAAGCCTTTGGAGCTGTGAATGCTCTGGAGACCTGAAGTTTCCAGCAACATTGAGAAGAATAGAAAGCCGCTATGTAACAGTTGCTGAACACGGCAACAACATCATTTCACATACCCATGGGGAACAATTTCCCAGGCATCAGCTAAAAATAATGCTGTGAATTACTTCTTTTCAGCATGTAATAAATTTATTTAAATACATACATTTGAACACATTGTTTATGTGGATAAAATATACATGAGATACACTTGTACTTAATACAACCCTTGTAATTCTTTAAAATTTTTAGGCAAACAGAACTGCTTATTTACAGTATTTTTCTACCCCATCAGTACTTTCTCCCAGGTTTCTACCCTGGGACAATACTAGAGCTATAATTCATGAGTATTTTCAAGTACTAATCATATGCATTGTGAATAGTATTAAATACATACAACTTCTGTAGGGCTGGGGGACCATAATATAGTACAGATTTTAGCTCTTTTAAAATATAATGTAATTTTACTCTTGACTAAGCAGCCTGAAAACAGCAACAAATTTGGGATGCCCAGGTCCTTACAATTTTAATCAGGTTTTTTATGTAATCAAGAAACTAGCAATGATTTGCCAAGTCTCCATACAGGATATTGTGATAAGGTTTAAGGATATTGATGTTAAAGTTAAAGTCTTAATCTTCCATCAGTCTCAGATGGCTTTCTTTTCCCGTCTTTCATTATAACAGATGGCAATTCGAAAGGAGAAATGAGAAATTATTCGTCTTGCTACTGATGAGTAATTATCATTTAGTAGCGGGAGATGGCGCACTTTGCCCACAAATCCTTACTTCGACCACAAGCTTCTACCAAATGCCAGGATAAAATTATGTTTTAATTTCTTTAAGAAAATAGCACTGGGGAAAAGGGACGTTTTACACACTTGGCACAGTAATATGAAAATCATCTCTGCAAATGCCAGATGACTGGAGAAAGAAATTTTAACTACTTTGAAGGTGGATCTTAATCAGCTTGTGCTTTACTTAACGTAATGCCAATACTAGCACTTGGGATTTTGAAACCTCTAGTGTGTTCTGCCAATTTGGATTCTGCAAGACCCATGTTGGTGAAATATCTTGGGAAAAAAGTAATTAATCGATTAGATTCGTTTGGCATCTTCTGACAGATTAAATTAACAAATAAACAAGCAAACAAAAAAAATAAATGAATAAAGTTGTGTAGTTCACTAGATATAGTAAGATGATTACGTATCACAGACCACTAAGCAGGAACAATAAACCCTGGTGTCCTCTTTAGGAGAAAAATGATTGATAAGCACTTGCCAGATACTATAAAATGTTTTATTTCTCCAAGCCTTATTTCCTCTACTTCCTTTCCATGAGGTAATGTTAGCAACAAGGTAGAAGTAGCTAGTAAAATCCTAGCAAGAATCCTGAGTAATGCTACAGACAAGACCAAACAGCTGAACTTACCTGTGTGTGTGCCATGGGGCTCTTTCCTCTCTGCCACATACTTTAGCTGCGACTTCCTCTATAGTTCAAGCAGGCAAGGTTCATAGGAAGGAGGTCAACATTGATGGTGTTGACTATTGGCTTGTTATTATGTGTAAATATTGACTAAGTCCAGCCCAGAGGTAAGCAAAAGGGGTAAGACTTCATCAGTGCTAGTCATTAACACTGAAGACTGCACTTGACCAGAGAGCCTAGTGTTTCAGGAGGTTCTGGCCTTTGGACTTGTGAAGAAATTCAGATGTCCGTGTGTTGCCTGTAGGAGTAAAGGCCGTGTTCAGGCTTTGTAAAGTTTTAGCTCCACATGTGTGAAGGGAAAGTGGCTAATGCAGTTAAATGCATGTGGCCTAACAAATTGGTTAGGATCCCCTCATGCAGCCTTCCTTACTGAAAACTGCTGTGAAGGTCAGTAGACACAGCCTGTGCTGGTGGTCCGTCTGTTGGTGCTCGTAGAGCTCAGGAGCTCTCCCAGTGTTAGAGTGTCAGCAAACCTGCCAAGTCTGACAGGCTGTGTTTGCGGGTCACCCAGCTGCACCCTTACATGAGGCAATGTCCACCGTCATTTACGCAGCAGGCTGTTTTCCCTCCTGTGGTCCAGCACCTCCGCTGTGGCTGCAATCTGTCATCTACCTGCAGATGCACAGAGCTGACGGACATTGCAAACGGGATTTAGCTATTGGCAGTGTAGGCGACCTGTAGGACCGCTACCAAAAAGAAAAATGTTCCCCTCATTGCTGTTGCATAATATCTTTGTCTTTTTTTTCTGATTTTCTGTCAGAACCCTTAGGAATGGCCTATCTAAACCTGCAAAATGAAGAAAATACAGTCTTCCTTTATTTGCGTAGAAGTAACAGATCAGAGGAGCATGGAACAGAACTTTGAGAATAGCACATTTAACGGAAAAAAAGTCAGTTTAAAAGCAAACCAATCTTACATGAGCAGAACATTTCTAATGTAAAAAGGCATCTGAATTAGAGGATTAGGTCACACTGGCTGATTAACATCATTTGATCTTCAACTATTGAAAAGCCACTGGGCTTCTCAGAGAATGGAAGCATTCAAACTTTAAATGAAACCACAAGCCTGGCTTAGAAAAAACCTGCTAAACTGAAAACAACTTGCCTTGCTTCAGTAATTGTCATTTTTTCTCCGCTGCTAGGGGATGCATCCAAATCAGGATTTAGAAATCCCTCACATTTCAGTGTAACAAAGAAGAAATGCAAAACTGAATGAGTGCATCTCAGACGCTACCTGGGAGAGGCTTATAGCATGTGAAGCTTGCCTTGTTTTCCCATATCATATTTATTTCTTGTTTTGAGGTGGAAGAAAGATACTCAAGGATATCTTTTTTGTTTATTTTCTTTGTAATACATTCATTATAATCTGCTTTTTTAATTGTTTTTGGGGAGAGGACAAAAAAAAATAAAGCTCACCCTGGACCACAAGACCCATTAAGGATCTGAGAGGGACACACTGTTGACATTTGATAAGAAAGCAAGAGAGGAAGGGAGTTTTACTTATTTGTTATTTTCTAAAATTATATTTGTTTTAACATGAATGACTGATGAACATTTTCAATGAAGAAAATTTTTGTGAATGTTTTAGCTTTTGCTTGGGAACCTCCAAGCAAAATCATAACAGACCAGCCTTGACCTTCTGGAATTCTCTAAGGTAAAGCAAGAAGAAAGGAGCCTTTTTATGGTATTATTAAGCCATTTGTCATTGAAAACACCAAGAACAACATGAAAATCCATGTTAAAAAAAATACTCTGGCTACCTCTCATTTCTTTTCTGTTAAAAAGCTTATACTGTTTTCACTTATTATACTTAAATGTGTTTTGAAGGGATTATTACAGTTCCTTGCTACTGTCAACACTTAGTAAGCAGACAGAAATTAAAGAATTTATTTCCTATCTCTAATGACCTAATGATCAGATTGCTCAAAGTTTTTTTCTGTGATCTTTAGAAAGTATTAACTAGCATGGATGAGCATTCTCTCTCTTTCTCTCTCTCTCTCTCTTTTTTTTTTTGGTTAATTTGAAAAAATGGTTATTTAAGAATCATGATATTATTTTTGGTCATGGTGTTATCTCAGTTGCTATATCTGGAGTAAAGCAGTATTTAAAAATATGGAAAAGCAGTGAATATTCTAGTTTGCCCCCCCTCCCAGAGTCATGCTGTTAGGTACTGCGCATTCATACAACGAGTTTAGTTTAAGCTCAAAGTTTACTGCATTTTCAGCAGTCTCCCAAATGCCAGCCAAGTCAGACCCTGCTTAGCTTCCAAAATCAGATGTGATCAGGCATGTAACAATGTAAAGAAAAATAAACCCTCAAAGGCACTCTGAATTATAATGTGCTTTTTTTTTTTTTTTTTCTGACATACAAGAAAGTACAAAATGGAAGTTTTATCACAGCTCCACTTCCTGTTGAGTTCCCCCACCCACCCTTATTACTGTGAGCAACATTTTTCAAAATAAAGGCGCACTGATTTGTTTGTTATTTTAGGCTCTGAGAAGGAGGTCAGACTGGAACACTGTCCAAATATATGCCTCCAGTCCCACTAAGGACCTATAACCATGCTTATCTTCATCCGCTGTAAACCAGTTCATTGTCTTCCAGGGAGAGCTCATGATACCATATAGCTTTGCAAGCGGCGTTATAGCTGTATGTGCACGTGCATGTTTGCAGGACCTGAAACTGTTTCATTCCTCTTGCTTCTCACAAACAGAGAGCTGCACGCAATTAGCCGCAGCCTCACGCTCCCCTACCGCCGGGCTATTATTTTGCAGACTACGGAGTGAGGCAGCTCCAAATCCTCCCTTCTCTTCTGCGACCCCACATGGCAGCCACAGCTGGCCGGCCTGATCTGTGCTCCACCAGTCCTGTGGGTCTATAGCCCCAAGGCCACCATGCCCTACTGAGGGGCTGCAGCCTCTATGGAGACTGCTAAAGGCACAATCTGCAGCGACAGCTCGGGGCTATGGTCCCTCCTCTCTCATGTGACTAAAGCATCGTGTGCACTAAAAAAAAAAAATTTAAATAAAAAAATCCACTTGCTATTTTTGTCCGAATATTTGAGCTCCTCAAATATCCCAGGAATAAATGCAACAGCTCTTGGCATTCTCTTGCTAATCCAAGGAAACCTTTTGCACGGGCCTCTGCTTTCTAACCTGAGATTGACTTTAATTATCCATTATTTTGTCTTCCTCTCTGTGAGCCTCCAGCTGAATGCATTGTGCCACCCAGCATATTAGTCAATCATCACAGCTTACGGAGCGCTATACTTTACATCTTGGCTTCGGTGTCATTCATGTGCACTGAGTGGAGACAGCAAGCAGTTTTAAGACGCTGGGTAGATTTAAGCATGCTAGGGCCTGTCTGCCCTGATAGTAAATAGCTTTGCTGACATTTAAGCTGCACATGGCTTGATGTTAGGTCAAACAAAAATGTCACATTATAATCACTTTTTAAATAGCTGTTTCCGGCTCAGTTAGTACTGTATAGTTCCAGAAGAGAAAGCACTTACAAGCTGACAGACAGAAAGAGGAACCGTCTGTATAGGATGTTTGCCTAATCCCATCCCTGCCCTTGCCTGTCAGACTCAGAGGCTTTGTTTGTTTAAAAAAAAAAATCTGTGTATACAGTTTAATGCCACCGCACTTTTCAGCCGGGCAGACTCTGAAGACAACTCGTGAATGAGCTCTGGGGAGAGCCCTTTGATGTAGCTGTGAGGGGTTTGGGTGGCCCGGGCGGTGCAGTGGCCTCAGCAGCATGGGGCACCCGTGCTGTGTCTTGATGCGGGGACCCTGTGCTGCTGGGATGCCGCTGCTTGGAGGATACTTGTAAGCAAAATCCTAATGAGCTCTGACAGCAGAAAATGCGAGGGTTTTCACATTCCATAACACCACTCCTTAAATTAGGCTCTGCCTCTGAAACTCTCTGTGGAGGACGTGGACCACAGGGGAAGCCATGCGAGACTAACTTCCTCTCCCAGCCACCTCAGTTCGGTGGCTAAAGTTAGATGGTGTGACTGTCTGCATGCCGTTTCAGTGAGGCTCTGGCATCCTGCACTGCCTGAAACGGCCCTGCTATCCCCACAGGGCACAGCTGTGACTTGCCAAAGAGCACAGCGGTACTCCCTGAGGGCCTGCCCCGGCCCACCCGGACCGGGCAATGCATCCAAGCAGCCTGTGAGGAGGCAGAGACGTGGGCATGGCTTCTCTCTCCACTGCCTCAAAATGGCTGGAAGTGAGGCCTGCACCCTGCCACCTGGAAGTGTGCCTGAGGCTGCTCCTTCTTTTCTCTCTCTCCCACTTCCCCAAAATCTGTTGTGTGAAATGCCACCCACCTGCGTCTTTTGTCCACTGTGTTACAAGCCCTGCTGGGGGTTACGGGTGGTTTGTTTTCTGGCAATGGATGGCACCTTTCAGAAGGTGACAGCATTTTCCAACGTGGAACAGATCTAGAAGGCAAAGCGTGCTCCAGACGTACCTGCCTGCCACACGGAGAGTCCTGCCCAAGCACCTCATGTCCTTGATACAGATTCATCGGGGCTGCTGACCCCGGCCTGTAAGCCTTTCTTGTAAGGCATTTCTGTCCCCAATTAGGTCACAACTGTGGCACCAATCTGAGCTTGTCAGCATGGAAATTTCCTGCTATGGTGTTTTTCCTCAGTGTTCTGAATCAATGCGTACTCGATACAAAGTCAAAAATCAAGTTTATTCCTAAAGAAATATATTTGCAAGTTGCATTTAGACATTCAGCAGTAAATCTTCACAAATCCCTCATTTCACATCAGAGTTACAGAGTGTGGTGGCTACTGTCTAATCACATAATAATGAATGTGAGAGATAAGCAAAATTCTTCCACTTTCAGACTGCAGAAGATAAGTTTTTGCCAAATGTGGTCACAAACTATGGGGCATTATCAAGGGGGAGCTGGGAAGAATATTATAGCCGCTGAGAGGTTAGGATATGATGATCTTTTGTTTACAGCTTTCCAAGATTTCTTTACTGAGAACTCATGCTCCTGAGACAGCATGAAAAATAGCATGCATCGAAAAAGAAATGTGATTTGTGATCTTACTTGATACAGATTAGCTGACCAAGAGAACTCAGACTGGGAAAAACCCAGACCTCATGGATGGTTTAGATACAGACTTTCTAAATATGACTACTTTTTTGGTGTGTGTGCAATTCTTTCTTCTAAAAAACGCAGTGCTGATAGGAGTGGGGGAAAGAGAGCTTCTTTCATTACTTTTTTAATGACCTTTGAGGTGAGATCACTGTGAGCATGAACTTCAGCTGTTCAGCTGATCATACCTAAGTGGACTGTAGTTCGTTTGCATGCTTCTTATGCTCTGTTGGTTGCAAATGCTTAGCAAAACTCTCTGGGTTTCACATATGTCAAGAAGACACATTTGATAGCTCAAGACACAAATTATCTCACCCTTAGGCTGTGATCTATTGTTACTACCTGGAAATGGAAGTTTCGTTACATTACATGTAAAATCAGATCTCACGTCCAGGTTTTCACTAGACAATCAAAATCTGTGCTATGACACCATAGGTATGAGAATATACATATGTGAATGTGTGTGTGAGGAAAAAACACTCTTTTTTTTTTTTTTTTTTGCATTTATCATGATTGATACTGCAGCGTTTACACCTGACTAAAATGTGCCAGTCATTGAATAATCAACTTCTGTGTCTACATTTCTGCAGATTCGCTTAAAAATAGTTGTTTGATACCAGCGTCAAAGCCCGGAGAAACCAATAGAAAGATGCACAGTGATTTTTTTAGGTATCACATTAAAACTCCTAGTGGTAGAAGAATTTAGCTCCATATTTCTTTGTATTGTAGACACAAAAACTGTAATTATGATAACTGGTAATAATTATTCAAATTAAATTTATTCAAATACATTTAATACTCAAATACATTTAATAGAAAAATATGAGTTCAACAGGTGACCAGAAGTATAATGTATATTTTGGAAGTACAAAGCTTTCAGAGACAAATCTTCATACACTTTGTAAATTTAATGCTACAGTGACATGGCCATCACTGATTAGGTTAAAAAAAATAAAAATATGGGATTTAAAGTTATCTAGATAGGAAAGGAGATCTTTTTCCTGTGTACAATTTATATTAAGGTAACAGGACACAAAAAAAAAAAAATCAGCATGGGTGTCTTCAAAGGCATAATATCACCCCTTTGTCTCATCTTTAAAACAGAGGAACTTCTCATACGGTGCTGTTTAAATTAGAAAAAGTCACGCTAGAATGAGAAAGAAAAAGATGTTAACATTTCCACATTTTGCTTTGCTGACTGCACATTCTTTAGGTATATGTAAAAAATTATGCAAGGATTTTATGAAGTGCTTCTTTACACCCGCAATTTTACTGTTTCTTTGCAAGTGGCTCGTAAATCTTCCAAAATTTTTAAAGCTAAGACATGCAGCCATGCAGCATTGAAATTTCCGGGGATTTTTCAGTATTATGAATTGTCTTCTGTAGTAGATCTGAGGTACCATTCATTTCATATCCCATACTTTTCATATGGGGAAACAAGTACTGTAGCACCATAATGAATTTCTGCTATGCAGAAACATACTGATTTTAACTTACCTGCTTTTTAAACTAAGTTTTTATTTTAGGTGAAGAAAATGTTCAGACATTTACAGGATCTTCCCCCCCCCCCCCCCAAAAAAAAAGACTCTTCATTTGGACACCAGTATACTGTTTCCAATTTCTTGGTCTTTAATATGTTTTTCTATTTTAATGCAAACTTATAATCAATTTACAAGGCTCTGTGGACATTTATAAAAATAAGACAAGCTTTTTTTGTGAAGTGTCTGTATCTCATTGGGTGAGTGAATTGGCAGGTGTCATATATGCCTTCCTGTGTGCACTTGTTGAGAATATGTATTTTGTTTTTTTATTGTTTTCCTAAGTGTGAAATTGCTGAATGTTTTCATAAGCACAGGAGCAAGATTCCTGTCAGAGAGCTCTCTGAATGTGAAAATGGCACAGCAAGAATACAAAGACTCAAGAAAGCATTTCAAGACTGCTGGTAGTTACAATATTCCAGTGCAAGGCACTCTGATAAACCGCCATGCAGAAGCGTTCCCTTACAGCATACTGACACGTCAGTGTGGTGACATTAGGAAGATGACAGCAATGCTTGGATAATGATCCAACATGAAAAATATTCATTGCTTTTTGGCCATTTGGAGGGGGATTCCACATAATGCTACAAAAGAGACACGTTATCAAATTGTTGGGGTGAGATTTGCAATAATCTTGGATAAAGTGGTTGGCTGACCTTTGTAAACTTGTTACTATGCAATTCGCAATTCAATACGCCCACCCCAATAAAATGTCTATCTGTTGGCTTCTTTGTGGAGCTTTTTTTATTTTTATTTTTATTAGGTTTGATTTTTACAAATCTTGTCAGTAAGACTCCTGCTGTCTCAAAGTTCTGGATTTTTTATTTTATTTTATTTTTTTTTACTATGTGAACATTTCAATCAAACCAAATATGACAACTTAAAGAGGTGCAGATGGCTGTCAAGGAGGAGAGGACTGACTGTCTGAATTAACTAGTAGAAAGGGGAGTCTTGGCTGACTGAAGTTCGGCTCTGCTAATTTAGTAATGGCTTTTTACTCAGCCTCAGTTCATGGCTTAAAGTTTTGTGCCTTCCCTGCTGTGGATTGTTACTCTACTAGTGGTAAGCTTTTCTTTTTTCTCTTTTTGTTTTTTTTTTTTTTTTAAATTTATCCTAAGGAGCAACTGTAAATTCCTGCCCCAATTCCCGATTTCATAAGTATTTTTAATTTTATTTTTGACACTGGGGTGTCCGTTATTCATTGCTGTTATTTGACTTTATCTCTCTTGTACAGCTATAAAAAAGAAAGAAAGAAAAAGCATGCATTGAAAGGTGAAAGTTAAATCCTTACTTTCTCACAAGCCTTGTTTTTCAGGATCTGAGATTTATTTGCTTTTTCATGCTGACTGACCATCATTCCTGTTGATTCATAACTTAGCTCCTAGTAGCTATGTTGTAAGGTTGGTCATTTAGGTAGGTGTTATTTTGAAAGGAAAAAGTCTTCTGCTCAAGAAAAGCTGCAAAGTCGGGTTTGTCAGCAAAGGAAAAAACGTTGGTCTCATCTTTCACCATGTGTACATCATGAGTGTTTTAGCGTCCAAATTAGAAGCCCGAAGAACTATCAAGCAATAATATGTTAGTTATGATCTTTTTCTCTTCCTTTTCCTTTTCCTTTCTTTTTCTTTTTCTTCTTTTGTCAGCGTTGGGTTGCAGTTAAGGGCAGGTCTTTGATTTTTATTTTTCAGTTTTTCAATATGAACTCTTTTTATAAATGGATTAATTGAACATTCCTTCTCTTGTGGCCAATGGCCGAGATACTCAGTTTATAATTGAATTACATATTTAGATATAGAGTTACAGCTCCATTTCATGCAACTTTTTGCTTTGAATTTGTGATTTGCCGCATATGAAAGGGGAATACCTTCTACAGCAAGCTACTTCCATATGATCCCATATTTCACTGCTATGATGTGCTTACATAGAGGAGTTAACCTCGCTGCTTTAAGCTCATTCCCTTCCGAGGAGCCCTTACAAGTTTCCCAACAGTTTCCTGACAGTTTCCTGACAGTACTCCAAGACCTCACCTAGGTCTCATTTTCTTTACCTCTGGACACAGCTATAAGAAACAGGCTGTACTGTACTACATGCAGTTTGTGTTTCATTCTGCTTATTTTTCTGTTTTCTACATGGAAACATTTTAACAAACCTTCCTGTTGGCTTCTTGGCTGTAATACTCCTGAAAACAGTTGACATTTGGTGGCTTGCAGAAAGTGGAGATGAGAGGTTTCAGTTAACAAAAGTTAACTCTAGTGCCTCCAAAAACCTTGATTGCAGGTGTTAAGGCAGCCACAAAGCAGAGCACAGCACACAAGATGCCACAATCATTGTCTGTGATGAACACAGCTCAGATAGAGCCTGGACAATACTCACAGTTTGTCTTAATCTCCTGACCAAAAACATTTTGGAAAAGACGCTAGGAGTAATTTTTAGTCTTTGTGAACTGAATGGTTCACAACAACAAAAGACGAATGTGTCACTTTTTGAAACCAGTCACTGGAAATCATTTTCAATCAGTCAGCCTTGTCAAAAATAGCCTATGAAAATAATGCTAAGAAGCACTTTTATTTTGGGAATGGTCTTCACTGCCCCGGCCATCAGATATTTTCAAAAAAATGTCATAAAGAAGGATCCAAAGCCAAAATCTTCAGGATGCTTCCAGTCCCACTGGAGTTCTGGAAGTTTAATTCAGCGTTATTCTATTATTATACACAGCATAATACTCACAAATGAAATAGTACATTTAAATGCTTTATCCAAAGCATTGCCACGTATTTTTCTTTGCTGTCCAGATGCCTCTGTTTAAGTATCTCCCTCGTTCTCTCCTTAAAATCTTTTTATGTTTTGGAGAGGACAGATACTGGCAGCATGTGCCATCTATTACCACTCTAGCTGGGTGTGAGAACTGGAAAAAATATTTGTCTTCAAATCAACAGAGTACTTTGGACTCAGGAATTTATTTTTATTTTTCAATTAAAATAGGAACATTAGGTCATGATCTAGAATTCCAAAATTAAATACATCTTTCTGAAAACACATTTTTTTTCCTCAATTCTATCTCTGTTTTTTCATTCAAATCTATTTGCCAAATTTGACATACATACCTGCATAGTTTCAGTATGTGTCTGCTTGTACTGACAGGAACACTGCTTAGTTAAAAAAAAAAAAAAAAAAAAAGACTCAAAGGTATCACTTGCATATTAGATATGTATCTGTTACTTAAACAACAACTTTTAAAATGACAGTCAATTTTTCTACCGAGTCCTACAACACAAAACCACGTTTTCTTTTTCAAGAAACATACATACACATATATTATATATATGGTTTGCTGTTTGCTTTCAAATCATTCATTGCTGCTGCTTGGTCACAAATTTTGATTACAGAGACAGTCTCCCAGACCCTGCTAGTAACTAATTGCTGTAACGTGTGTGTGCCTTTGTGAAGCCTGCAGCGTGTCTGCAGATAAACAACTAATTAACACTTTTATGCAAGTGAAATGGATTTCCAATTATTACTGTCTTCCCTCTCCCCCCTGTTTTTCACAGGCATTTTGCTTAGGAATTACGGATGCCTCATTGCTTACCAAACTAGGTAGCCTTGTGTTTCTTCCTCCACCATTCAGAAAAGGCTTAATCAAAGCCAGAGCTGCTGCACCTGCCCCCGTGCTGCTTTGGTTGTGAGAGAAGCCTTTTGAGTGATAGAAAGAGCTTTTTATATAACACAAGAGAATCATAAAGAGGGCTGGGGCAAGAATAGCTGTAGCAGTTTATAGTCAGATGTAGCAGTGCCAGGGAATCTGCGGTGAGGTTGGGAGTCTGTAGAAGTATCTCGGGTCACTAGATTAGCTCAGGCGACTAAAGCGAAAAAATGCGACCACGAGCATCCAGTGCGTATGGGTACAACCCAGGAAATACAGAGGAATCTGTAACACGGTGTATTACAAGCAGCAAATAGGTGTAAACTAATCCTGTGACCTGCTTATCTGCAGAAAGCTGGGACTCGGTCCAGCAGCTTTGATCCTCTGAGAAATGAGGGAATGCAGCACCGTGTACAGCTAATTTGGTCGAGTTCACCCGGAGTACAGCTGGAGCCCCAGCGTGGCCAGGCCGCTGACCCCAGCTGCTGGGCAGCCCCAGCTCAGTTCCTCTGTCAGGAGCTCAGGCACCGTCCCGCAGGGCGGGTTTTGCTTTCAGAGCTGTGTGAAGGAGAAAAAATGAAAGCCCTGCACTCCTTTTGCTCCGAAGAGGGACCCACCTCTTTAGCACAGTAGTTCTCTGTTTCCACCAATGTGTTTGGAAACCTTTACAGCATTGCACTGGAGCCAGGGCAACTTCGATGCTTTATTTCTCCAACACACGGCGAGTATGGAACATATTACCTTACCGGGGAAAATCCTGACTTGTAATATTGCTTTGGCACTTCCCGAGTGGTCTTCATGCGCTGTATCCCAAAGCGCCTCCCAGAGTAATAAATTACGTTACCCGCAACCATTATGACCTCAGTAAGATCCACCTACAGTCCAGAATAGCTGCATGTTACTGTCAGCTAATTAGTGGTGGGATTCGTTAACTGAGGAAGTGAGAGCCAGGAAGCTATCCCTTACTCTCTGTGGTGCTGCGGGATGGCACGAAAGCCATCAAAACAGTCGCTGACAGGAGCTCAGACAGCCCCAGGAGCTCGTTCCTCTTGCCCAGAGGAGGGGCACAGGCACACACAGTCACCCCTAACGCACACCACGTGTGTGGGGTTGTCATCTCGCCCTCCTGCAGCCACGGCCGGAGCAGCCAGCACCTTAAACTGACCTTAAACCCTAACCCTGCATAATCTCTGAAGGTGGCCACCCTATCTGACTGCCCAGTCCCGCAGCCTGGCACCCTCCAGACTCAGGATAAGGCTCACACAGGGCATGTTCCCGGCACAGCCGGGGGCTGTTATGTCCAAGCACACTTGGTGGCTTAATATAGCACTAGGCAAACCCAGCTAAGCTGTTTGCTGCCTTTCTGTGAGTCATCCAAGGAGCCCTTCTGGAAAAGGAAATCAAATAGTCCATATTCTGATGTGGAGTGAAAAAAGCATTTGTGTTTGTGCGTGCTGACATTGTAAGTGCCTGGCCTTGATGCTTACAAGCCTAAGTGATGGACGAAGAGAGGCTGATGCAGGGCTGGGGAAGAAGCGTGCAGCTTCTTGTGCTCCAGAGGAAAAAGCATTGCCAGCAGCACACAGTGGGGGTGATGCTGCTCATGTCCCCCACAGGACACAGCCAGTGCCCCGTGATATCCTTCTGGCTGAGAGTGCCCTTCCCCTGCTGCCAGAACTGGAGCTGAGATACAAGGGGGATTAGGGTCCATGTGAAAGGCAGGCAGAGAGCAGGGCAGGGACAGGTGTGAGCCTGAACAGCTGTCAGCTGCAAGATATCATAGATATGCAAGATATGCTCTGGTGGATTGCTCCCTTCATGATTTTGTCTTTCTGCTCCTTCCCAACTTTTGACACCTCTCTGACAGCCTACAGGGCTCTTTGGTATCACTCCTTCTTGAATTCAGAGTCCATCCACCTCTCTTACCCTCCTTTACTCTGTCAGCAACCTTCCCCACCCTCCCACAGGCAGCAGATACCCAGATCCCTGCTAGAGCATTTGTTTTTTCCACATATTAAAAATGCCTTCGTGCTTTTTCTTCTCTTTCTCCACTCGGCTCCGCACCGCATATTCTGGAAGTCACCTTCAGACTGCACTTGAGTGTTACCTCTATTGCACAGGACCGGGATCACGTTACAGCTTTCCCCTTCTCGCTGAAGATGTGTGTTCTGATTTGAACTTCTCAAGAGTTCAGGGATGTTTGGAATCCAGGCTTTTGGCTAGGGTGCCTCTTGGTGCCTCGTGTCAGCATCTGGGAGCTGATAGAAGTTGTTTGTGGGCTGGGAAGCTGGACCTGCAGGATGGACGTGACAACAAATTTAAAAAAAAAAAAAAAAAAAAAAGAATCCCAACACTTTTACGGACAAATTAAATCTGGTCCCACACTAGACTGTGTGGCTTTTTTAAGCACTTTCTGGAGCACCAGCAGGGCTCACCTGGCTGCTGGAAATCCCAACAAGCACATGGATTCCGGGGGGCTGAGGCCACGCACCCTGGCCTGATGGTAAAGGCTTTCACAGTCTCGCTGGCCCTGCAAGGGACCAGTCCAGAAGAAGGTGGTGGAGATTGTCACAGAGAGACAACACCAGGCTCCCCAGGGATGTAGTCACGGCACCAAGCCTGTCAGAGTTTAAGAAGCATTTGGTCTATGCTCTTATTCATATGGTCTGAACTTTTGGGTAGACCTGTGTGGTGCCAGGAGTTGGACTCGATGACCCTTGTGGGTCCCTTCCAGCTTGGGATATTCTATGATTCTAAGGGAGAAGGCGATGGGCAGAGCCAGCATTTTGCTGTCACCAGGGCAGGGTCAGACAGCTCAGCTTCGCCCCCAGCTCAGGACCCAACAGGCACGTGGGAGGAAGAGGAGACACGTTTCCACACACCCTTCAGGCTGCGGGCTGCGGGCCCCTTCACGCAACCCCAGGCTGGGTGCCATGAGGTGGCTGGAGCGCTGCTGCCCCACGAGGTGCTGGCCCTGTGCCCCCAGCCCAGGCGGTGTCCGTCAGGATGCTGAGCAAGCACCTGCCAGCCTGAATGAGCAGAGCTGCAGTTTTCTCTCCTCCTGCTCACAGGAAAAGAAAGCTTCCTTCCTGCCCCTTTCCTCATCACAGAAAATAGGCTGCCGAGAGACTGCCCGGAGAAGGCAGAGCACACCGGCGCCCACACGGAGCTGTTGCACCACAGGCTATTTTTAACCTATTTTTAACCTATTTTTGTTGTACTCTGGCAGCCGCATCCCCTGCTACTTTCTTTCTTCTCTGTGTCTCTGTATGTCTTTGCAGCTCCTTCCTGCTACTGTGAGACGTGTGAACTATATATGGCCTGGGAAATCTGCGGCAGTCAGTATTTTTAACCCGCCCAGGCCCCCAGTTTGCACGCTGCTGTGACGCAGATTACCCAGCTTTGCAAGTTTCTCATGGGAATCCAGGGTGCCCAGCAGCAGCCTGCGATGCTCGGGTGTTTGTTTTTTACCCTCATTGACACAGCCTGTCAGCCCCAGGCTGACATCTCGAGACCTGGGAAGCAGCAGCCCTTGTGCTTGCACGGGCAAGGGATGAATCCTGGCTACTGCAGATATGTGAAAGGAGGTGGCTTTTCCATCTGGCCACTTGTCACCGGCTCACCTGGCAGGCTGCAGGCAGACAGAAGTGCTTGGTGCATAGGCTGCCCTCTTGCACGTCTGCTCTGCTCAAAACGTGCCAGGAATTTGAGTGATGAAACCCTGGTCAAGGTACATCCAGCGTACAAAAGACTGAATAAAAACGTAGGAGGAAATATTTGGGAGTCAATCCTTTGAGGAGCTCCACTTGCACAACAGGACTTTGTTCTTGTCCTTTCTTCCACAACTAAAATTCTCCCTGAGTAAAAAAAGTGCTATTGAGGGCAAGAAGTTTCCATATAATTTTTTTCTTGTTGTCACTTTCCAACTTCTAGTTTATGTTCAACAGAGAGAAAGCAAAAGGCTGTTTTGAGACTCCATGCTGGAAACATCCTGTCCAAAAGCATTCTTCATGCATTTTCACTGTAAGAGAAGGCAGGAGCCACTTACGTACAGCATGAAACCCCATCCTTCTCATGGTGTTATTACTTCGTTGAAGTTCTTTGATAATGTTTTAGTCATTCGCAACCTTGTAAATTAACAGTCCTTATCAAAGTTTCTTCTGAGAAGAAATGATTTCTCTCTTTTTCTTTTAATGTTTTTGATGCATAGAGACTCAAATTAAATAACCGCTACTTGAAGTACCTTGTGCGTGAATTTACTACTATAGAAGAATGAACATGCCTGCCAGCATATATTTGCACATATCTCTCTGTTCCTGTATAAACATGTGCCTTTATCTGCTATTGTCTTCCGTATTGAGTTTCCTCAGCAAGCATCATAATTCTGGTGGAGAGGAAACAATTCCCAGTTTCCTCTAAGCCTTTGGGATGCAGGCGATTCTCATAGAGTTCAGTGGGCTTTGGACCAGGCCCTCCTAAAAGCTGATTTTATTTGAGACATTTGATTCTAGGTTCATGAAAGCAACTGCAATTTGTGAAGATTATCTGTTCAAGCTTTAAGGATTTACACAGTTTAAGGAATGCTAATCAGTGTTTATATGGTAATAATTTGACCCCTGTACTGCTCCATTCAATTTATTTTAATTGCTAATAAGGCAGAATATTTCAGTCTGCCAAAAAGTGAAGGGTCCCAGTTATTAGCAGAAAACCCCTAGTTTTAGTACGGTTACACTAGGCAGTGTAACCAAGGTCTCTATTGGACTTGTGCAGGAAAGCCTCTTGTCCAGGAAACTGTTTTTCATGGTTGATTAACTCCTTGGATTTATAAGCGTTCAGGTAAAACAACACTGAGGACAAGAGTTTAGGAGGATTAAAAGAAGGTGTGAGATGTCACCAGTGAGGGTACCTGACCCCAGCAGGTGAGGAACAGGGGACAGATCAGTCCTTAGGGCTGTGCTGATGAAAGCTACCCCTGAGAACGACATGGGTGCACTGTGGTGTTAATAAAATGCACTCCCAGGTTAGTAAAGAAAATTCAGGATAACATTCTGTCAAAGGTGGAATACAGGATTAGATAAAGAAAGGATTTTATCTTGCTTGGGAAGTGGTGATTTCCAAGTGATATTTGCTCACGAAAACTGAAGTTTTTCTCACTGTATTGTAAGTTGCCTCTAATTGTCATCTTTCTATCAGAGAAGCCCTTAGTTTAAGCACACATTATTTTGGGATCAAAATGGTTTTATCATTCCAGAGATACTTTCCCAAGTGTTCCCAGGACATGGAGTGGTCAGTGGACTTTTAATTCTGTGGATGCCAATTATAAAACAAGGCACAAGAGGAAGTTCATTTCTGGGCAGAGAGAGCACATCGTGGGTGGCCGCAGACGCCACAAAGCCTAAGACTTCAGCCACCTGAGAAATTAAATAATGAACCCTGACTGAGGAAGCTTGTGGGCATTACATCATTTGCACATAAAAACAAAAAATAGATTTATAGGGCACACGGGTGGCTGTGACATCACCAGCAGCCAATCTAGAAGCCTTAGCTACATCCAGCAGTCTAATGCCCTTTAATACCAGTCTTTGTAGACGGGTATCCCGCAGACCTACCTCTCTGCTTCGGGTGTCTGCTTTTCAGTTGTAGCTGCAGATTGGCTGTGACACGTCGACTCCGGGCTGAATTGCCTAAGCCGCAGCTGCGTGGAGCGTGCTTCGCATCGGAGGCATAGGATATGTGCCGAGTGTTTTTCAAAGCAAGCGTAGCCCTGGAGAGATGAACCGCTGCTGCAATTTTAATGGGGATTGGGAACCGACTAAAGGGGTTTCTGGAGATCTGATGTGCTTGAGATATTTTATTACAGTGGTACTAGCTGCTCAGAAGTGGTGATAGGAGTACTCTGGTTCATAAATTAACCTAAAGAGTTTCTAACAGCATGAAAAGCAATTATCTGAAAGAAAGGATTGCCTGCTACGGAAGCCAGAGAGCAGTGCCGGACAGCATCCAGCCCGCGGCCAGCGGTGGCAGATGGCATTGCTGCAGTGCTGCTGCTGGCAGCAGAGGGAGGGGAGCCCTAGGACAGCCATGGAGTGAAGGAGGAATGGTGGGGGAACCACGAGGTTTCCGGAGAAGGGGCATCGTCAGGCATGGGGTGGTTGCTGGCGATGAGAGGAGGGAGGTGGGAGGCACTGCAGTTCTCGGGGACTGTGGTTGTTTCTCCACGCACACAGAGAGCAGCTGTAGGGTCCACGTGCAACATGTCTGTGCCACTTTAGGCTCTACACAACTGTGTCCTCTCCCCAAAACACACCCTTCATCTGAGGGAGCGTGCTGGACCACGACAAGCTCATATTCCTGAAAAAGCCCCCCCGCGCACTGACCCCCGGCCGTCTTGCTGAAAGCGTCTCCGAGCTTTCTTTAATTAAGACTTTGATTTGGGCTCCAGCAAGAGAAAACAGACACGGTCCAGTTCCAGCGCCCAGATCCCCGTGCGCTGCCGATGCAAACCAGATGTCACGGCTGGCTCGCGGCACGCTCGCCGTGCGGCAGCCATGGCCTCCACCCGCACGCCACCGCAGGGCAGCAGGCAGGGCCCGGCCCGCTCGCTGCTGCCGGGATGCGTCTCCCCCTCACAGTTAGCCTCAAAATGCGTCCCCTGTCCTTTGATGTCCTAATGCCTCTCTCCTCACAGTACAAAAAACAAAAAAAAAAAAGAAGGAAAAAAAAAAAAGAAAGGAGGAAATAGAAAAAGGAGTGTGGTGCCAAGGCCTGCTGGTGCCCCGTGGGGCCTGGCGGCAGGCCACCCACGAACTTGCAGGGTGGCTGGAGGCTGGCCCAGGGACAGGCGGGTGACACACGTGTCTCAGGGGGCCAACTGAGCGGCCAGGACATGCTCAAAACAACGGGATGTGAAATAAATGACTTCCTCCTGCCAGGGCTGCTGCTGGGTCACGCAGGAAGGCGGACAGGATTATCACCGCAGGAAGGAGAAGATGCATTTGCTGGATACAAATTTTACAGGAATAGATAAAAGAAAAGGCTTTTCCTTCAGTTTTTCTGAACTTCCTCCACCTGCCTTCATCCTTTTTAAATAACCATCATGAGGACCCATGAATCTGGGGTCACAGTCCAGTGACCAGGGCAGGAGGACACAGAACAAAGTGAGGTGAGGGTGAGCAGTGCTGAACCCAGCTGAGCTGTGCAGGTGCTGCTGAAGCCATCCTGGTGATCCTCCAGAGGTTTTCCAGCCTTTCCTCCAGGTTAGAGCTGGGGAACATTTTCGTGGTAGACGAGGTAGCTGTGAGTTGGGCTGCTTGTACATACAGGAACATGGCAGAAGAAGATGGAATTTGGGACCAAACTGTGGCGGAGGCGTCTGAGGCAAGAAGAGACTGACTAGCAGCAGGCTGTGGGGGCTTCACCCCTTCCCTGTCTTTCCTTCTCTTACCCACTCCAGCACCATGTGATGTGGGCACGCAGACAGCCCATACCCCATTAGATGGAGGTTGGCGTCACTGTCTGTCTCACTGACTGTGACCTTGATGCTCCAATCCTGGTGTTGCCTGCATCCTTTTAAAGGCTACAATTCATTTACTTGGAAAGGTTTCATTGGGCTGACCTGCCTCCACCTTCAGAAAAAGCCCAATCAGTTTCCTCATCACTTTTTAACAATAAATTCATTTTCACCTGGCTCCAGTTGATGTCAGCAGAACCACCGGTGCCCGCAAGAAAACTAAGTAGTTTGTAGGATCCATAGGGAACGCAGGAATACAATGCCAGCAATAAGTAACTGCATGTCTCACCATTGCTGGGTAATCTATGACAACAGAAGTGATGCAGACTAATGCCTACATGCTGGAGTTCAGTAAGTGCCAGTTGTGCCTTCAGAAGCTGCAGTAGGAGCCTGTCCACAGGCAGGTGTGCTGAAATCCTAGAATCACTGTCAGGGAAATCCACTGGAACACTCTTGTCATGCCTTAAAATATTTCTTTCCTAGATTATGATGGATAAATTGAAGCATGAGGCTAATAAGTCACATCTTACCCAGTCTACTTTAGGCTTCCATATGTAATAATGACTTTTGCAGGCAGACAGGTTTAGGTTTTGGTAATGGCAGTAAATTTTCTGAGATTGTATCTGTATATGTATGTGTGACCATGGCTGTGTGTCTGGAAGGTGTGAAGCATGCGTGTGAATGTGTGCTTGCTACAGGGGATATTTAATGGAAGCAGTGGCAATAACAACAGGAAAGAGAAATACCCTCTAGGTGAAAATTAAAGAGATCCACCTACATAGCTACACGTACACACTCTTTTAGGGATTGTTATTATGCATGTTGTACCCAGGCTAAAAAATAGTTGGTTGCATCTAACCTTATAACCAACTAACCTTATACAAATAGACAAAAACACCAGGATTTTTTATTACACTTACCTATAATTCTTTGATATATGTAAGAATGGTTAATGAGTAATTCTTGGACCAGTAAAACTTGGCTTATTTTAGAAGTTTACTTGTCTTACCAATGTAATGCCTTCTACTTCTAATTTAACACTAAAAAGACATACTTAAATATACATTTTAAAACTCCCTTAGGCCAAGTTACTTGGATTTATGAATTAGAAGCAAGGACATAACACGATTTAATTCAGGCTCCAGATATGGTTTAGCAAGCTTCTTGAGAAAGTCAATATATTTGTAAGAACAGCCTATGGCTCACAGAGATCTACAACTTCCATTGATTGGCAAAATAACATAAAATGCTAAGTGGTTTTGTTTGTTTGGTAGTAGTGTTTTTTTGTTGTTGTTGTTTTTGTGTGTTTGTTTTATTTTAATAACATATTGTAGATAATGTGTCCCAGATCTGTTGCACCCCATCTTTATTTCTATCCAAAATTCGTGTTTCTGCAAATCTTTTATTTTGTAGTGTGACTCCTTTAGAAAGAAGCATGATAAAAGAGAAAAGTGAAACCCTCATACCCTCTAGTTGTCAGAGGTAAAAAATCTTAGTTTTTATTTTGCTATATGGAGCATGATTGCCTCACAGAACAGTTTACTACACTGAGCTTTCTTACATTCACACTCTCTTTGTCTCTGTTTTTCACTTTCTGTCATGGGATTGTTTTAGAATTTCCTATTTTCTAAAAAATCTGTATGTTGCAGACATGAAACCCTACCTGCACCAAAACAAACAAACAAACAAACCCACAAGCTGATTTTCTTTTACAAGACACATAAAAGTAATTCAGGGACAAATATGCTGAGCAGTTACAGTATCACTGGAAAAAAATGTGATGTTTTACACGATAAGAGGTAAATTAAAAATTAGTCACAAACAATACTCACAAGAGACACTTGCAGAACTCCTGTGCAGGTCTGCTTGAGGATCAGGCAGAGGACTTCACCTCTGTGCTATCCCACTCTTGAGAGACTCCAGCATAACCTGAGCAGCTCAGAGTTTCTGTTTTCCATGGCATGAGGAGAGGTAGTAACTGGCTTTATGACTCCAAACTGAGGAAAATGTTGAAGTGTGTCCCAAATTAAGCATTTGAATCATGTTACAAGTCAAATGTTCATACAGAACTGTTTTACAGTGTTTGGCTCATAATATTTGGTATTTCGCCAAATGCATAAATTAAAAATAACTTATCCTGACTCCTAAGGACACTTTTTTCTTTTTTTTTTCTTTCAAAGTAGGTATAATTTATATTGCTCCAAAGACCTGTCTTTAAGACATGCTGATTCAAAGTGTCGCTTCTTTTTCACAAATAAGATGACACAGGAGGGTTCGCTATGAATCCACTGTACGAACACCATTGTACTTAGGTCACACCCTGTACAATGACCGTAATAGAAAAAAAGACTATTCTCCAAGGTTTAGGGAGAACAACTGCTTCTAAGACAATTCCCCTTCAAAGGCTGTTAGAGTGGAGAGTGTCTGCTGGTCTTCTTAAGCCAAGTAGAGTTGCTCAAAAGTCTCCAAGGGCAGTGCCTCACAGCTGCCCAGGAGGGGGGGTTGTCCTCTCTGTTACCCTGGGCAGTAGCGTCGGGGCTGAGGACCTCTTTGCAACGCACAGTATAAGCAGCATTACTGCTACTGCCAGCTGTGAGGCTGAGCAGACCCCATGGCCAGCGTGGAGGTAGCTCCTAGGATGCTCCAGCAATGGCTGGGAACCCTGAGCTAACATGCTCATAGCACCAGTGTGCTGTGTTTTTTTGTGTATTTATTTTTTTTCTCTCCCAGTGAAGACAAGGCACAGTACAGAATGTCATCCAGGAGGATCAGCCCAAGAACATCATTCCCCTGAGAACTGAATGGCCTTTTGAGCTAGACAAGTGCCTTTGGCTGGAAGTGCCCTGGCAAGCACATTACCAGCAGTCCGCTCCCACACTGGCAATGGGACCATCGTTAACAGGACAGCCCCCTCCCCCTGCCCCCTGCACGTCCTGCTTTAGGCTTCGTTGTAATAGAAGTAAGCTTTAAACTCTTTTCAGAGTTAAAATAATTTCCAGATCTTGAAAGACAAGAAGATGAGAGACCAGAGTCTAGTAACTAAGGCAAATGCAGCAGCAGGATTTGCTTTTGCCCCTTCTTGTCCTTGAGCCTCCACCTGAGCTACAGGGACCAGCTCTGAGAATGAAAGCCCACTTCTTTTTCCACCACTGCTTTGTATCAGCTGAGCTCTCTCTGAAGGGACAGGGGGAAGGCAAAACAACTTCAGCTACTATTATGCTTGTTACAGGGATTTTCAGAAACTTGAATGGCTGTTTCTTCACTCTATAAATTGCCTTCTATTGCCAGCTTATAAATTACCAGTATTATTATACCTCTCCTTTCAACATTGACTATACTCTTTGCCCACTGAAATGAAGATGGAAAAATAGGGGGAGGCACAAACACTGTTTTCCAAGGCCTGTTCTCATGTTCTCAGGATTTTGTGCCCAATAGCTTTCTACTCAGTGAGGCATTAAAATGCTGAGCTTTCAAGCCAGTAAGTTGCAGAAATGATCCGCTAGTCCCCTCGGCACAGAACGAGTCTGTCCAGCTGGACTGTTTCTACATATGCTGTCAGGCAGAGAAAGATGTCCACCAATTGTCACCTCCTCCTTTGGCTTCTGAGGCAACTCCGCATAATTCACTGAGTGTGCATAGATGCTGCTGGCACTCACAGCAGTGCAAACATCAGGGAGGAAGGCAGGCACTACCAGAGGAAACAGAGCATAATGAGAGCAAAGCTTAGCACCCTCCCACATATGTGTACACACGCACACATGTATACACCCGCGTTGTGAAATATAAGAAAGGAGGAGTGGGAGGGCAATGAAGCATAGCGGGTGTCCAGGGAGAAGGGGCTTGACTGTTGTGGCTTCTTTTCAGCCGCGAGGATTTAATGCAACGTTAATCTCTGGTGCTCTTGACGTCTCTGATCACAGTGGTCTAATTGCATTCGAGTCGGCGTTCCTAGCGCAAACATCTATTTTCTGTGGGAGAATTGATTCCACGGGAAGAAAGACGCTGCATCTCAGCTGGATACTGATTTTTATTCTCCAGTTAATTAAAGCAGAAAACTCTTTCCACCCTTGAATGACAGGAACGCAAAAAAAAAAAAAAAAAAAGCTCAGGGATCACTGAGGTTGTTTTTAATTTGCTTGATTTCTGGCATTTAAAAAGAAACATAAAAGTTACCAAATTCAGTATATTAAAAAAAAAAAAAAAAAAAAGGATATTTGAAGACAAGGAAAAGATTTCAAATAGATTATCAGCCAGCTGCCTGAGAATCAAACCCTCTGATACTGATATCAGCTGCAAAGCTAATGTGGCTCAGCAGCAGCAAGCGGCAGTTTCTCTGGATGGCCACAACCTGGTACCTGTTGCTGTAATCACATCACGTTCCCCAACTTATCGAGGACCAAACTTATCCAGGACCAAATACTTCACAAAAGTCACCAGCAAAGCCCGAGGCTCCTACCTTGCCTTGCTGTGCCATCTGTCTCTGCCAGCAGTAGGCTTGCACTTTCAGGGCTGTGTGCTGATGCAGCTGCTGTGTTTTGCACAAGGTGTAGGTGCTTTTTCTTTAGAAAAGCCACTGTAAGGCTTGGAAACACAGGTTTGCAGCTTCTTTTTAGCCACAAGGGTGCTGACCAGAAGTATGACTGAAAGAAGACCTCAGGCCTTTTAATTCTTTTCCAAAGCAGTACTGTTGTCCTGTAAGTTTGTCATTGCCATTGAAGAAAACAGAACTGTAGGGTCTAATTTAAGAGCAGGCAATATGTAGATATGCTGAGCTGTCAGACAGGATGAGAGAAAACCAGCTACTATGATTTTATCTTCCTAAAATGTTTTTCTCTGCCTACTTTTCAAAAGGACAGCTGTAAGGCAGCAAAGCTGGATGTCCATCTAGCTATGACTCTGACCCTCTGCTCTTTGAGAGAGCTCGTGGCAGTGGAATTTGGAGTTAGGAAGCTGTGCCCCTACTTCAAGGGATGTGCTACTCTTCTGCCCTGTTTTTTGTGCAACGTGCTCCATGATCTCAGACATCAATACATTTCTGCTGCATGTGAGAACTGATGAGCAAAATGAAATTTCCTAGCACCACTGAAACATGACTGGTAACTGCAAAATCCCAATGGAAGGAGCAACTTATTGGGAATATTATACGGCAATAACAAAACACTAGTACTTGTCTAAACCATAATCTTCTTCTTTGATCCAAAATATTGCTAGTAAATATGGTTTATCCATCAACACGGTTGTTATACATGGCTGACAGTGGAAGTCAAACTGCTGGAAAATATCCTCCATGCATGCTAAATGGCAGCTATGTATAAGGTAAAATTGTTTATTGTTGAAACAGTCATAGAAAAATGTCCAAATATTTATTGTCCAGAAAAATGTACTTATTACAATGTATTTACTGTGAAGCTTAATGTTGTTTTAGTATGGTTATGTGAATAGGATGTAAAGCCACATGGAAAAAAGTTCAAACAAGACAAAAAAATAGTTACTGTATAGAATAAATTGAGAGTGCAAAATCATTATTTCTCCCTTCAAGCTGTGGTTTCTTATGGCCAGCTGGAGCTGACTAGTAACCTGAAAGCTGAAAAAAATACCATGCAAACTTAAAACGTGTATCTGAACACTTGGGGTAAGCTGTCCCTTGTGCCAAGTTCTCTTTCACATATGTTGCATGAGAATTGATTGCCTTTGTGATTTTTATCCTAGCTGAAACAAATGCACATGTTGTTCTTATTTGTATGAATGGCTAATCCATTTTAATATGCTGTTTTGACACATGTACATGACTTTTGCAAGTTAATAGAGGTGACTCACATCTGTCATGCCTTCCCTTTGGTACTTTTTCCTCCATACTGGATTGTATTAAGGATAACAGGGAACTATGTCCTTGCGCCAATGCTAGTGATGTGATTTTTTTGAGGCCTGATATGCATCAGCTTGGTACAGTACCAGTAACCCCGACTTGCATCCCTTTTGGAATGACCCTTTACAAAATCACGAGTGTATGAAATTCCTTTAGGCATTTTGTCTCACTTCCTCAGCTTGCCCCTGGAATGCCTTCTGCTGGAACTTCCTGCGTGGGGGTTAGGATGGGGATAACTTTTTGTACAAGGAATAGGGAGATTCATAGTGACTCCTCAGAATTTTTCTTGCCGCAAGGCAAGGGTCAATCAGGCATAAAGTGGCAGCTGAGAACATTTCTTTCATGTTTTATTTGTACATGTCTATACCACCTCTCTGGACGTTAACTGTTTTCTCTGAAAATAAATATCTGTCCTAGCAAATCTCCCTCAAGTTGGTCCATTAGTCAAAGGAAAGAGCCAAAGAAAAATATTCGCTCGGGCTTATCTTATACACCTAATTTTGGCGTCAGATTCAGAGCAGGAGCCTGAAGTGGGAGCTGTGAATCAGTGTTTGGAGGATCATCTGCCAGTCCCCAGATTACAGTGGGAGTCTGCGGAGATTCACCTTGGGCAAGATGTGGGTTTCCTCTCTGAAGAAGTCAATGGTTTGATTGAATTCAAACCCATGTTCCCAAACTTATAATCAAGATATTCTTAGGGAAGAAGGTAACCTCATGCTGCAAGAGATTGAAGAACATCAAAACAGGAGTAATCAAACTATAAGCTTTGGGGGGGAAAAAACTGCTAATGGAAACCGAATATTTTCCTGAGCCCTGATTGTTTCCATCTGCACTACACCCTGGCCATCCCATGTAATTGTAACCGATTAGCAGGGAGGAGGAAAACAATTTTCCAAAAATATTTTGCTTCACTCATGCAATAAGTACATTCCGGTTCACAATTACTTTGTATGTAAAAGCCAGATCCTTCTGTATTTGTACGAAAAGAGTTATCTAAACAGGGGCTGCGTATAATGTATCTGCCAAGGTGCTGACCACATGAATACCCTGTGACACAGATTTGGCAAGAATGAGATTAGCCCTGTTATCTTGGCCAGGTTCCAGAGTAAGTAACTAAAGTTGGACAAACTAATTTTCTCCCACTTTCAGTAGGAAAGATGCAGAGCATGATGTGCTGCTTCATATTTTACGTAGTTGCTCTCAGTATGCATGGGGATATAGAATACTGCAGCTCTCCAGTAGTAGAAATGACAATGTCACAACTGGGCAAGCACACCTTCACGTATGTATCCTCTGACACTTTCTTAGTGCTGCTTAATAGCTGCTTCTGCCCAGTCACATGAGGGGAAGGTCCCTGTTCCCACAGCAGCCTTCACCCTGGAGTACTTTCTACTGACTTCAGCAAATTACCTGCTTGCAAAGTTGCTGAACGGATCGAAGGGTAAGTTTGTCCTAGGACTCTTCAGTATAAGAGGTAGCTTAGAGTGTACTGAAACTCATGATAATATAATATACGCAATATACACTACTAGATTTGAGGTCTCCGTTTAATTTTTTCCTGGTGCTCTTGGGCATCTGTCAGTTAGAGAGACTGTTATTGTTGTGGTAGGTGGGCACTAAGTGTCTGCTCAGGGGAGTCTAGGATCCTTTAGGCAAAAGGTCTGCCCTCAAAACACACCCTGCATGTGCCTTTGTGAAGGCAAAGACTTCATGCTAACAGCACATGCAATTGGCACTGTTAGTTCTTTTAAGAGAGCTGCTGGATAAATGGAGCTGGGCATGGACAAGGGAGACTCCGCGTTGGTCCCTGATTAGAATCAGTGCTTGAGACAATGCTGGTCTTGGAGAGCATTGGCATTGAGTTAGGATTCCTAGGAGCTGGAAATGACTTTTTCTCCCAGGGCTACCACTCCCATTAGCTGGAGACATGAAACCCCCCCTTGCTACAAGTTTGACTTGATATCAGACTCATTACTCAAGTTTCCTTCATTCAGGCAGTTTGACAGGCAGCAGAATACTGGCCAAACATCAAGCAGTGGGTATGACCACCCTGCAGCTCGGATCACCAAGTTTACTAGCCAGTCTCTCTCCGTAAACAAAACACTTCCAAAAGCATAGTGTTATGCCTTTGCTAATTAGCTACATAGATGAATGCACATATTTCATATGTATGCACAGTAACCATTGTGCTGCAAAAATTGTCGACCACACAAACATCCTCATCTTTGCTATTGGAGCTCATCCAGTTTGCAGGCATTTTCTGCTAAAGCTGCAGGTCTTGGGCTAGCTGATTTGTAGACCTCTTGCTTTCATTAACCTGTCAACATCCACGGGACTCAGCATTACTCAGCATCTTTGCTTCGTGCACAGCCTATAGTAGCTGACAGGTTCCCTGCTAGTTGTCACATACCATTTTCCTGAGCAGTAATGCCCCAGCTTATGTCCCAGCTGGTCTTTTACCAAACTGGTGTTTTCTGTGCAAACAAAGCCTAGATTTTACCCCAAACCTGTAGTATTTGAAAACCCAGTTGCCACTGGATGCAATGCTGCAGCACAGCATGGGACAGCCTTGTCTTGTCTGGCACAGGCAGCAGCTCTGTAGATCCCTCTGTCCTGGAGGACGAACACTCATTTCAGGGCAGGTCAGCAGTGGTTCTCCCGCTAAATGTCCCCAAAGGGAAGGAAGCACGGTGCTCCTGCCAAGCCTCCCATACAAACACTGCACAAGAGCCTGGAGCAGGCTGCTAGAAATCAGCCCACACTCAAGGTGGACTCTACCAAATATTTCTCGTATACTGATGAGTACCCTGGGCTAAGCAGCAGGAAAAGCCGGGGGGGGGAAAAAAATCAGTAAACAGGAACCATGCAAGATTCACTGTTCCGTACAGTTCGGTTAAGCCTCGCACTGACAGTGAATTTGTTTTAATATGATGCCAAAGAGGAGATGCAGAGGTACAAGTTCACGTGAACCGAAGTGAAAGAAAGAATCACAGAATCCAAGAAAAGCCCAGGTTGGAAGGGGCCTCAGAGCTCAGCTGGTCCAACCTTCCCTGGTAAAGTATGAAGTTCGGTTTTAGCAGTAATGATGATAAATATCACAGTTTAGCACAAAACTTTCCTAAACTCCCTCTGACATGAAACTAAGTATTAAAAAAAATGTTTATTTTAAATGTAGGTTTTAAAAACTTGGAAATGGCCCTAAACCAGGACATGCTATAGCTTTTTAGTAAAGAAAATTTTGGCTTAACTCTATCTATTTTTTAATATTAATTCAGTCAAAGCTTTCACTGGAAATTGTCCTGAAAAGTGATTTTACAAAGGCGTAAAATCTGTTTGATTTGATTAATTTTAATTACAAATAAGATAAAATAAATGTCATCTTTGCTTCAGTCGTGTTGTAACCATTAGTACTTCTCAATGCTGCTTAAGCAGGGATTTAGATGAAAGACTGTATGGAATATGGCTTTTGTTAACATTAGGAGAGCCACTGAAATTCCATTCTTTCAGTTTTAAATCTGACACTTCTTGCAGGCTAATACAAAGTCCCAACGCGTACATGTAAGTACATGCAAAAAACAATGCAGTCAAAGAACTGGATTGCAGATTAGTTAAAAATTACTTTTTAAAAGTAGACCAACTGTGTTAGTTCATGCCCATTTGGTTTCCCACCCCTTCCATTCATATATTTTATTTGCAGTTCAGACTCTCTGCTTTTTTATTTAGTTAAATAGAATATTTTATTCAAAAATTATCTGTGTGCCAACAACTAATGAAATCCAAAGCTTTTTGAGCTATGGACAAACATCTCATTTTCAATGGGCCAAATTCACCTTCTGATGAAAACCCAGGATGAAATTACGCTACACATAAATGTTCTCCAATATACACAGCAATTTTGCCTCAGTGTCATCAATTCTAACAGGCTTGTGCCAAAAAAACACAAAAAAGGAACTGATGTAAAAAAGGCAGTTTTCCAAACGCCCTAAAAGTTAATGATGTCAATTTATTATACAACCAATAACAGAGAGCATTTCCTTGGCCATATTATTTTAACTTCTGGGGGCACGTGTTGCATACTCAAATCTCAGCCTCCATCTCAAGTCAGAGATGTGGCATGATTTAGATAAATAATGTTCAAAATACTGTTGGCCACTTTTTCTCTGACATTACTTTATCTTAATCGTATGCTATATTTATTGGTGAAAGAAATATCACACTTTTCCAAGTTCTAGATACATCTGTGCTGCACGTCTATCCCTTGTGTATTATTTCCTGCTTTGTTATTCTTTGTTGCAAGCAATATTCCCTTGTAGCTGCTGGAAACCCCAGCAGACTGGTAAGATATATCTCACGCCTTTTTTTTTTTTCCTTTTAACTATGAAATTATGGTCATTTTTAACGCATAATTTCTTTATGTGAAAAGGCAATTCCAAATGTTGAAAATATGATTTTGGATATGATAAAAAAGTTCATAAGTCTTACTCGAGGCTGAAAGTGACAAAGCATATTTGGAAACTGACTTTTCTAAGCTTTGCTTCTTTTTCTGGTGGAAGAGAAATCAACCACAGAATTCTGACTTTTGCAGAGGGAACACACTTGCATTTCGTAATATAAGTTATGTTTTCTGCTGCTGATATATGGTTTCTTTTTCAACCCTCTTTCGACAATTTCAGATTAAAACTGAAGCCTTATATGCTTTTCCCTTCCTGTTAAATTTTTAGAAGGCTTTTTTTTTTTTCTGATTTGTTACTTATCTTTTGTTTCTGTGAAAGAGTAGTACAAAATAAGATCTCCACAATAAATCAAAACTATACATTGTAATAATTATTTATCTGTTTAGTTTTTCTCAGAGTTTAGGAACACATTGATTAATATTAGCATGCAATTGCTAATACACAGACAGACATGCAGAGGACAAGCATGTAAAGACAATAAGGAATAAAATTATTCATAGTATCAAAGTGGCTGAGCCACAGCAATCAGAGGGCAAAACTATATCTTGATCCATGTTTCCATATTAAAAACTAGAATAAAATAGATGTAATGGTTGCTCGGACCATGTCTAATTGAGTTTTGACTCCAAGGGTGGAGATTTCACTTCTCTAGGCACCTGTTTCAATGTTTGATGGCACTAGTTTGTGAAGAGAAGAAGAAAAACAAACAAACAAAAAGACAAAAACAAAAACAAAAACAAACAACAAAAGAAAACAAAACAAAACAACTCCTAAATGGAGCTTTTCTTCTTACAATTCAAATCTGTTGTCTCTCATCCTACCAGATGTCCTGTGCTCCAGTCCTTGACCAGCTTGGTGGCTTTTGCTGGACTCGCTCCAGCACATCAGTGTCTCTCTTGTACTGGGGAGGCCAAAGCCAGACCGAGCACTCCAGGTGTCTCATCAGTTCTCAGCAGAGGGGAAAGATCACCTCCCTCAACCTGCTGGTGACACTTCGCCTAACACAGCTCTGTCCGAGGTAGAGACATTTATGTACCACTGCAGAAGGCAAAGGGTCTATTGAACTGTTCTTTGCCTAGGTAAAATAATTAAGCAAGGGCAAAAATTAGGAGTGAAAAATGACTTTGAAAATAAGACAGAGTAGGATTACCAGAAATATAAACAAAAATGTTTTTGAAAAAAATATATGTTTTGAATACCTCTCAAAATCACTTCAGAAAAAATAGTAATGCTACGTAAGAACAATATTGCAAAAGTCTGAGGGACATATTAATTTTATTCTGATTTCAACATAATAGTATCAGAAGATGAAAGAACGATACTGTAGTGAAATTGGCATCAGGATGATCACAGCTGCAAAATATCCAATAATTCAAGTAGAAAATAAAGGCCAGAATCTTAAAGAGCAAATTCAAAGCGAAGATATATAAAGGAAACCTGAAAATCAAGAAACAAGCAAAACATATTTTCTCTGTACATACAAGAAACGTGTAATTTTCCTCATGAGTTTTACCTGGAAACATCAGAAGCTTCAATGTCTCTTTTTTTCCTGCTTTCAAAGAAACTCTTCTAGGTCATCCCATTCAACTGTTTACAGAGAGTTTGTGCTAAACAGATGTTAATGACAAAAAAATACACAATGAATTAAAATCAGCCCCTTCAAATTGCTGAGACGCCTTAGAGATGCCTTACAATATTTGTTCTCCATTCACACAGATGGTCTTGAGGAAAAAAAATATAGTCAACTCTGAGTTTGTAATGTGGAAAATGTGCATGTGTACACACTTGTGCACACGCAAACATATTTAACAAACATTTTAATATTGGCTTAACTGTCCTTTTCCCTCTTCACCTCAGAATAAATAGAAAAAAAAAAAAAGATGATAAACCTTTTAATTTCATTACAAAATGATGACCTCCACCATCACCTCTCTGTTGCCTCCAAAATAGAAGGCCAAACTCTATTCAGGTTTGCAAATCTCTTAGAAATGTCTGAGAGTTACTGAAATCACTGGTGGTAGAATCATTGCACAAGCACATTACATGAACTAAGATCCCTCTTAACCCCAAAAATCCTGGCTCAGGGAGGACTTGCCTGCTTTCCATGAGACTTCACACTTTCACCAGCTGTCAATATCAGTTTGCCATTGCAGCACTATGAAGGACTGTGAGAGTCCTGTACGCACGTCAGTGCATACTGAAAGAAGCAAGGGGGGGGCGGAAATTATATAGAAAGTGTCCCTTACATGGACGAGGATTTGGAAAGTGAAATGACTGGCCTGGGGTTACAAACCAAAGGCAGCCCAGCCCCACTGCTGTCTGGGCCTGTGTTCAAGCCTACAGTCACATATTTCTTGCAGGAGAAGCTCCTCCGCTATGGTCTAGAAACTCTCGCAGACTCTTTGATTCAACCAGTATGGTTGCTCATAACAATTTCATTAAACTATTTCTGTGCTGTCTCTTGCTTGTTAGCCTTTCCCCTGGTAGAAGACTATGTTGAAAATAGCATGTTCTGTGCTCCACTCCTAAAACAAACAACATGCAGATAAATATGGTGCAAAGCACTTACCACAACTGAAAAATAAACTTCTAACCACAGTGAGGGAGGGGAAAAGAGCTGGGTATTTTGTGGTCCTTGAAGGAAATTGAAATCTGCTTTTTGGTGGAGACATGCTTCAAAGGATGAAACCCATCAAATGGGGAAAAATGTCTCTTTTTCTTGGGTATGCGCACAGCACATATTAATGGTTGCCATAAGTTAAATTGGGAAGTATTATTGATATTATTGTCTGTTTATTATTAAATAAAAAAATTTAAGCTTTGTTCTCTTCTCCAGTGGATTAAAGGAAGACATCACCCTGAATCAAATCTGATCAAGCTGCTTTTTAGCATATCATGCCTTTCTAAAATACACTTCAGACAGTGGCTGCTGCAAAACATTTTGTTTAGTGCCTTGTTTATTATTGTTTTTCTAGAGGAAAAATTGTCCCAAATGTAATTTATTTTTCTCCAGAATTCCAACGGTCTGCTATACTTTAAAAGAAAGCAGATGATAAAGCCTTCTTATAAAATTGTGGGTCTTCTTTAAGATACTTCACAAGCAAACTGAAAGAGGGAAAGAAATAGAGAGAACGAGAGAGAAACACAGGGAAGCAAGGAAGGAAGGAAGGAAGGAAGGAAGGAAGGGAGGGAGGGAGGGAGGGAGGGAGGGAGGGAGTGTAAAGAGGAAGGGAGGAGAGGAGAGGAGAGGAGAGGAGAGGAGAGGAGAGGAGAGGAGAGGAGAGGAGAGGAGAGGAGAGGAGAGGAGAGGAGAGGAGAGGAGAGGAGAGGAGAGGAGAGGAGAGGAGAGGAGAGGAGAGGAGAGGAGAGGAGAGGAGAGGAGAGGAGAGGAGAGGAGAGGAGAGGAGAGGAGAGGAGAGGAGAGGAGAGGAGAGGAGAGGAGAGGAGACTTTAGTTCAGTTGGTGTAGTTAATGAGGTTAGGTTTTTTTTTAAATCTAAAATGACTAGATTTTCTAGACTAGCTTTCATGTAAACATTCAGAAAAAATATTTGTGTGTGTACTTCAGAAATGCCCAAAAGGATTATAAGAAAATAATTTATATATGTTATTGAACCAGACATTCTCATGTCTCCACAGACTCTCGGATGATTCATGTCCTTTCCTAATGACAATAATGCAGTAGACTTCTAGCACTAGTCAGCAGAGCTGGCTTGGGCTGGTGACCTGGAGATGAAATGTTTACGGCCAATCTCCTGGGCAACCATCTCCCCCTACAGGCACCTTTAAATAAATCTTCCCTTCCGTATTTTCAAAAGACACTGGAAATATGTCATTTGAGGCTACGGAGAATACTTCCAAAAATCCTTTTATGTAAAGTTTGTTTTCACAAGTATTCTGCATAATGCAGTCAAAGTTTTCTTTCCTTAAATTTTAAGTAACTTGCAGATCTTAACATGGTTTTCTTCTTTTCATTTCTCAATGTCTTATGCCATAGACTGTGGCATGGCACTTTGCCCGTGAGCATTCCTGCTTTAGACACTACTTAGGAGCATGAATCCCAGCTGTCATCTCTGCTGCAGGGAGGAACCCAAAATGCTCTACATGCTCCCCGTCCAGCTTCCTCTCCACACTGCCTCCCATACTGCAGGTAACCATACTTCTGCAAACCCCATATTAAAACTGAATGTTAAGAGAAAAAAAAAAAAAAAAAGAATGGAAATATAAAACAGCTTCTAGTCTAAGCTACTAAATACAATTTTAAATGAGGGATTATGGGAGTAAGTTGTTCTAGCCCAGCACACATGCACACGGAGTATTTATGCATAGAAAAATCAACATGAGAAAACAGAACCTGGCACCAAGCTATGTTCTTGGAGATCAGCTAATAATCTCCATGTTTAATATCCCCAAAAGGCGATGCTTAATGTTCCTATTGGTTTCATTCAAAGACATGCCCATCTGTTTGCGAAACTATCATATAAAAACAATGGTTCCCGTTCTCAATGCCTTACTCAGGCCTTTGTGAAACCAGTTACTGGAATTTTTTTTATCTGTGTTAAGGAATTCAAAACAGGGCACAATAAATAAGTTATAGTTCAAATTTTAATATGATGAAACAGAATGAAATTTGAGTCTAGAATTTTTAATTAGTTTTGTAACTTTTAAAGTTAAGCCATAGATATGTACTATACGGTTAAATATTATACGGTATCACTCACAGCATGTAGTTTTTCTCTTTTCATTTCCATACATGCAGAGTGAGTTCTGTCATTCAACCTTCACATTTTTTTACCAGTTTCTCTCTCTTAAAGACATGGATGAAATACTTAACATACCTTGTGTTTTAAGTTTCTGTTACAATTTTAGTAAGTTTGTATTCTGCTAAGAAAGGAATAAAGTGAAACAGAAAATTAATTTTATATGGGCAATCCACTCACAGCTTTGTCTTTTCTTTAATCTTCTGAACCACAGATACTTCTCACAGACAACTGCAACTCTGTGTGGCAGCAGCAATGCTCCCTCTGCCACATGCAGCGAGCTCATCCCTGGGTAGAGGGATGTCTCTGCAGACTCTCCCCAGTCAGGATCCGAACTTTGAGATGACACCCATCGTGCTTCCCCTGCCAATTCAGAACCTGTGGTCTAGTCTCATCACATCACTGCATCAGGGCTATCCGCAGCATCATCTCCATACATTAGTCAAGCTTGTCTGGGGCCATGCAGCTCATCAGCCAGTCAAATGTATGACAGCTCCACACTTGGAGGGTTTGGGCTTGGCTGGTGCCTGAAAATCCAAAGAATTTACATGACTTTTATTGCTGACAACTACCAGCACAGACTTGCACACCCCTCATCTCTGATAAAACCAGGACATTTAAACCAGAGGGAGAGGGAAAGAAAAGCTCTTGCTTTCCCCTCACCTCCCCATGTCTCCAAACTCCCATGGGGAAGGCAGAGAGTTCTCCTGAAGAGAAGGTTCTTCAAGAACTACTCTTCAAGAAGTTCTCTTGAAGAGACCCTGTTCTCATCAGGGTCTGGGTAACTTGGTGCTGCTTCCTTGCAGCTGAAGGCAGAAATTTCTTCCCAAATGTGGCTGAATTCACTGATCTACTCTCCCAGGTTATGAGCATGGCTGTTGTAACAGGTAGTTTATAACCTGCAGTGAGCAGGAACTCAGAGGCATCAGGGAGCAAGGGAACCAGGAGGAATGAGCTGAAGGGAAAGGCTGATCTAGAGCAAACAGCATTTTGCTTGCTACCTGTGAGTGGTGACTGGGGAGTGCTGCTGGAAAATGGGATGTGATTCAAGTGGTCTGATATTCCTAGGAAACCCTGTATGAGTCTTTAGAAAGTGAGTGGTGATCTCCACCAGCACCATTATATGCCAGAAATGTATGCACAAAAAATAAAAACTTTTTTTTGTTGTTTTGGCTGCTTTTTGTCTATAAGAGTAGCCATCATCACTGTAGGGAGTCTATACAAGGCTGGCTAGTCTACTGAAAAGGTTACGAGAGTTACCAGCACTCTGGAGCAGGAGATTCTTAGAACTTGAATTGGATTCCTTGTTTTCATTCAAATCTCAGTACTAAAAAGAGAGACCATGGGACCCAAAGCGTGATATCCTGTTGTAAGTAAGCAGCAGAGATGGCAAACAACATCTGAAGTAAGACTCTTCTCTTAGATATGTAAGAGATGCCTGAAAGAACTCTTGTGCAGAATATCACACTCTGGCTTATGGTTATTTCAGCAGAAATGTTTTCATAGAATGTTGTTGCACAAATGCACGAACTGATTCCTCTACCCAGGGACATGGATGCAAATCCCATTTGTGTTTTCTTGCTGTGACTCATTTGCCAAAATTGTTAGGAGCCTCTCCTGGTGTAGAAACACAAGTAGGTGGCAAAGAATTCAAGGCCTACTCTACTGTTATTTTCTCTGGATCCAATTTCTAGGATGATAAAGCAACCATACCTTTAATTCACATTTCTTCACTTCTGAAAACTTTTACAACCTCTCTGACAGATTTGGGTGTAGATTGGAGCTTTTCTATGATAACACAACACAAAGTCTTCTGATGAATTCCCAGACTATTTCTCTTAGTCACCTAGACTGTACAGACTTGTTTAATCTGCAGTTCTGCTGAGCATTGTCTGTGCTGGATATTCTGGAATGAGCAAATTCATTGAGTAGCTATGTCTTTGATACAAAGAATATGGAAATGGAGATTTGTGGAATACATGGATACATCATTTGAATTAACAATATTTTTTAGAGTTAACTTCATAAGGATCATTTCTGTAGTTCAAGGTGACCTATTTCTGAGCAAACGGCAATCACTGATCAAGGTCCCATTCTGAATGAGAAGATCTCTGTCAACCCCAAAGGAAAGAATTTTTGCTGATACAGTGAAGTGTGAATGCTGCTGAAAGGAAGGAGTAGGAGACAGAGAGTAAGACTACTACAGAGAATCCAGAAGAGTGGTAAAGTGGAGAAGACTGGCAGGTAGTTAGTCAAGAAAACAAAGAATTATACGTGAAGAAATTTCCACAGAGAAAGTGTAGAGGAATCTCAAATCCTCAAGATGAATGGATGGGTTACAGGAAAATTTTCAGCTCGACAGACCCATTTTCATGTATTGGAGCATGTTCTAAGGTAAAAAAGAAAGGAGGAAAACGGAGGAAAATGTGGCTTATAGTTATTGTGAGTAATTTTTTGCCTACAGTGAGGTGGCAGTAATGCAGCAACACATTAAGGATTTTGAAATGATGAAACAAATGTAGCATCCAAGGGCAGAAAGCTGCGGAATGTGTTTGAATGCTGCCTTTGAAAAAAGGCAAGGGATTTTACATTTTAGGGGAGAATCAGGTATTTCATTAAACTGCCTGTGTATATCATGATCAGATGAAAAGTTGTGCAACCTACAGCTTGCTTGAAGTCAAATTTGAAGAGATCAGGCCAATGGCTGTTGGCTGGGTTTATTAGAAATCCTGTACTTGATTGCTTAACAATGCAGTTGTAATTAGAAGAGTAAAGACAACTTTATGGAATAAGAAACAATTTAAGTGTTTTATTCTCCCCAATGGGATGGTGAGAACTGACAAAGCAGAGCTTGGTGGCCTCTCTACATTCTTTCTCATGAAGCATTCCTGCATGCTCGGTTGTAAGCCCGGTGTGAGACTGCAGAGCCTTTTGAGACATCCTCATGGCTTGATGCAAGCCAGGAAAACATGGACAGGTAGGTATCAAAGACAGCGATGGAAAGGAAAAAAATAGTTGAATTTTGAACGAGAGAACTGGAATCAGTCCTATTCACAAAGAACATCAGGAACTCCTCTAATCAGGCAAGCCATCAGGGATCTGCATGCATGGAATATAGCTGAAGGATATTCAATGAGCTGCGCTGGTGACAAGCAATTTATTTTCACCACTTTTTTGTTCCTTTTTGACCAGCATTACTAGATTTTGATCAAATTTCTATATTAATATGTTTTCTAGGTTTTGGTAAGTAAAGAACAGGTCTGGTTTTGAGGTTACTAGAGAGAAGGAAGACCTAGGAAGAGAAAGACACAATTCTAAAAAAAATCTTTCTTTATTGACCCTCAGAAATTGAAAACCAAACAATTTCATTGGCTCCCAGTTCAGTTGTTTCTAACTGTGCAGCGAGTGAGGAACATGAGATTCCTCCTTTACACAGGGCATTTTTGATTTTTTTTTTGGCAAGAAGTCAAAGTATTGCTAAGACAGTAGAAAATGGACGCCATAAAATACAGGTTTTCACTCTAGGCAGATGTCTGGGTAAAACAGCAGGGAAATCATTTTGTCCTAGTTAGATGAATGTGGTCAAGGCTTCTACAGATGCTGAATGTAATTTCTAAGAAGGCTTTCAAGATGGACAACCAGAAGAACAGGCTTTGTTCACATCCTGTGTCCTGCCGTGGTGTTTGTAGTTTAAAAGTATAAGGTTTTAGCTGGCTGGCTCAAAATTCCATCCTCATGAATTTTATTATGCGTCTGTGGGTCTTTTGTATATAGTCTTTCACAGGTGGTTGAAGAGAAAAGATTCATAGGGCTGCAAAGTACCACAGTGGGTTATCTGTGCCATCCTTTTACTCAGACGTAGGATGACATTTACCAAGACAATCTGAATGGGAGGTTTATCTTACCTTCTTTCAGAGATCTCCAGTGGTTGAAACCCTCTACTCTCCCTCGTCTGTCTGCTCCAGTGTTTCAATATTTATATATTGAAAAGTACTTTTTCCTATTGTCTAACTTAAACCTCTTCACTTAATATTAATCTGATTATTTCTTGTCTTAAGTCTAATGGATACGGGGAACAATTAATTTACCTTCTTTATAACTGTTTACATATTAGAAAACTGCCATGATGTCCTCCCTCACTTTTGTCAATTCTAGACTAAACAAATCCCTTCCTCTGACCCTTCTTATAGGTCAAATTTCTTTAACCTCATTTTTTTTTCTCCTTTGTATTCTTCTTATTAATTCCTTTACAGGGGCCAGTGGGGTCCCAGGTTCCTTCCATTTTCCTTGGTGTGGTCTGGACAGCTGAGGTCTCACCAGAGGAAGAGGAGACAATAAACTCCTACCTTTGACAAATGCAATCTGAAGTTGCATTCCAGGTATACTGCACCTTTGCAATAACACTGTTTATATATGACAGGTAAAAATAAATTGTTGTAGGTGAGAATTCAGAGACCCTCCTTTGTCTTGCTGGGAGATGTAAGGATCTTAGTGAATTCTTCTCAAATTGGGTTGTAATTTTGTAATATGTGTTGGTCACATTAATATTTTAGGACTTACCTTCAGTTGTGGTTCAGGAACTGAAGTGTACTGTGAAAATATTTTTGCCTGCAGGTGGGGTAAGATGGTAGAATGACAGAGATAGACTGGTAATACTTTCATGAAGTCAATCAATGTTGTCTTACTTCTTTATATTCCTATAGCGTCCTACACACAACCACCATAAACATGCTGCCTGAATTTGTGGGGGTTTTGATTATTTTTCAGGTTCTCTCTGTCAGTATGGGTAACACAGTAAGGAAAGATACAATCTATCTGGCAGTTAAGGAAGGAATGGCATGCAGCTTGGACTTTACTTTTCATACAATTCATATGGCAAAGAGTAAGAAATGGACACACACATACACACACAAAAAAGGAATTTCTACAGAGAAAAGCTCCTCATACAAAGGTTTTTGTCCTCCAGTAGCTCACCAGGCTACTTTTACAGGGGACTTTTTAACAAGAGGTTTCTCTTTTGGAAAAATTCAGGCAATTGTATTCTACCACAGGGAGCAAGTTCAAGAAATAGCTATACTCAACAATCCTCAAGGAATATTTTTCAGAGCACCATCAGGCAGCCTTGTATTGACTACATGGCTGTCTCAGTGGGGCATTTTGTGCATTCAAAATGTAAGTGTAGGGATAATAGTGATAGACATTTTTAAGGCAAACTGTTTACCAGAAACAGCCTATGAGAAAAGCACATAATAGACAAGACTGTCCCTAGGGCAGTTGCTGTGGATTGAAAAAGACTCAGAAGGTTTTATTTTGTTTTGTTTTGTGTTTTTGTTAGTTCTGCTTCTTTACTACCCAGGATGAAACTGAGAGATCCAAACCTCAACTTGTAACTTTTGGACTTTTTGAGATAACACAGGACACCTTCTTCACCTTCAATGAAGGAGATATTTTTGCCAAGTACTTTCTTTCAGATCCTTGTAGTTATTACAGAATTTATCTTACCTATGGCTGTGCTGTTTTAGTTCAACTTGGATGTTAGGTTCGCGGCTACCTAAATCTGGCAGAAAACAGCTCCGAAGAGGTTGGTAGACACAGGAGCAGAGAAAAAGGGCAATAGATTTTTGCACTCTCAGTGTGAAAACAGAAAGTATTTGACACACTGCCCTGGCATCTGTGTAGTGTCCATAGCTGCAGTTTTGTCCGGGGCATAATGTTTCCACGAATGTGAAAAAGAGGGAGGGAGGAAGAGAGGGAAAAGAGAAATATTCTAAGCAGAGCCTTCTACAGTCGGAAAGAGAAGCAGACATGCCATAAAGGCCTGTTTCAAAAGCAAATTATTAAAATCCACAGAATGCTCCCATTTACAGCAGTCGATGCTGGGCCATGTCCTGAGCACACTGATACAGGGATTTATTCATGAGTGACTTACAAAATCTCAAACATTATGAATTAACTAACCCTACCAATAAATCACCCAGATGGGAGAAGTGGGTATTTATCTGTTTTCTATGATTAGTTGTGTTGTGGATCTGCAGTAATTTCAGGTTTAACCTTACAGAATTGAAACTAGTAATAGTTTAGTCCTTGTCACTAGTGATAAGGGAGGTGGGGCGTGAGTCTTCTTCAATTCAGAACCTGGGCAAAGGCCATGTAAGAGAGAGACATTAAACAGGATTGACGGGGACAGTCTGAAGGGTGTAAATTACAGAGTTCCATTTAAGCCCCTGCATGTTTGCTTTTAATTTTAAACACTTTCTGTTTACAAAACATGAAGGTTGAGAGACTAGAGGAAAGACACTCAAAGGAGGGATGTAAATTTTTTTCCTCTGCTAAAGTTTCTCTGGAAAAAAAAAATCCTGCAGTAACATGAGGTGAGTCTTCATTTTCAATTTCCTACATTTTCCTTACATTTCCTACATCTTAGTCTTTTATATTAGTATATATTATGATGTTTACCATAAAATAACATATTAGTAGAAAAGTTGCCTCCTGATGTTCTACTAAAGATGCTGGTGTATCTGGTAAGAACCCAATAACCAAAACTCAGCTTCTTTTTCTAGAACCTCACATGTACACTGTTTTATCAGACATACACATTTGCATGTAGAATGGCAAAGATGGGGTACAACTGACTTTCAATGCTACATTCAGATTTTCTTTTGCACTCATGAAATTCGCACAGAGGAAACATTGGTCTTCAGATTGGTGGATTAGACAATTTTGCTTTGGCCATATATTACACTTACCAAGATTTAAGGTAATGTTACTGTGAGCTATTTAACGCCAAGTGATTTACAGTAAATGAAGGGACTACTGAGTTTTCATGCATTTTTAAAATTAAGTTCTTAGCCTTTTCAGTACAGAGAAAGACAATGAACATATAAATTATTCCCCCAGGGAGAGGCATAAACAAAGAAATGGGAATAGAGCATTAATTACAATGGTAATATTAAAAGATAATTAGCATTTGTAAATCAAGGGTGAGGTTTCATGACTGGCTTAGTTCAGTCTATTAACAAACCTGTGCCAAAGCCATGGTCCCTCCTTCACTACCTCCTGTTATGTGTTTCCCAATCTGCCTTTACTGCCAACAGGGATCACACACCAACTTGGATAGTTAGGTAAGCAAAAAGAAAGTGAGAATAAAAAATATCTTTACTAACCCTCCTCCCTACATAATGATTTTTGAGAGTGAAGGAAAATCTGCAGAGTTTAAAGAAAAGCATGAAGAGGGAGAAAAATGTTGAACCATTCAGGTAAACTGCTTTGGCTGATATAAATCTAACACTGATAGATTCAAGCATATTTGTATCAACTGAAGCTGATAAAAAAAAAATAAACAGCTGTTGTTGTCAAATGACTCCTGCAGCTAACTTCCAGTAAGCACTTCCTTTATCAGAGCAGTAATTTCACATGCTTCTACACATGGTGATGTGTTTTAACATCTTTCTTTACCTAACATCACTGCTTTTCCAAACTGATTGAGAAAGCAGCTTTGGATTATTTGACAGTGAAATGAATCTAAGTATAGCAATCTCAGCATGAGTCATCTAGCCTAATACCTAAGTTATTCACCTAGATCCCCAGGTAGTCCTGGTAGAAACCATCACATGAAGGCAGTAGATCCGGGTTTGGAGCAAACAAAAAGATGTGGTTCTTCATGCTACATAGTTGTATAGCACTGTCCTTACTAAGGTTTTAGTCATCCATTTATGGGTTGTGTAGAAGGAAGACCAATAATAGGTACATTTACTCTCAAGTAGCACTGACATTTCTGTGGCTACTTCTATATCCCACATTGATAAAATGTCAAGAAGGCACTACCCAAGATGTACATCTAATTTTTAGATTTGTTTTACACAAATAAAGTAGGTGAGGTGAAGCCCTTGGCTTTTGTCTGTAAGATGCAGAGATCTGCTTTTTTTTTTTTTTTTTTTTTTAATTGGTGATTCTCTCTTGAAAAATAAGTTAATCCTTCTTCCATTTCCAAGCAGTTCACAGGGTCACAGGATCTTGGACTGTTCTTCCTATCTATTTTCCTCATGTTTTCTTGTTAGGCTTTGGGAGATTTTTTTTTCATTGTTTTTGTTTTCTCAGGAGAGTAATTTTCTGTTTCCAAATTTTCCACTTCCAATTGACAAATATTATTTCAACCAGTATTTATTTTTTTATACACAAGCCAGTCTGATGCTCTTGGTTTTCTAGTGGCTAAGCCCTAAGGATTCTAACAGCGTGGTTCAAAAGATGTACTTATTTAAATGTGTTCTCCCTCTCCATGAAGTAGAGGGTGTGAGTGTGTGTATATACACCTGCATGAATCTGCAGAAGATTTCTTCTTCAGCTCTTGCAGCAGCAACATGTAAATGCATAATTGTGTTTGAAAACTGGCAAGATTCTAGATTGTGAGGTGACTGAAGTTTTCTCACAGAATCACAGAATGTCTGGAAGAGACCGCTGGAAGTCATCTTGTCCAATCCCTTGCTCAAGAAGGGCCACCTAGAGCAGGTTGCCCAGGACCATTATCTCTGCTATATTTAAAAAAAATCATTTATATTCAAAATTCTGCATATTAAAGTCTATTTTTTCTACAGGTTGTCAGAACAGGAAACACCAGCTACTTGAAAGCAATGTCAGAGTCAGGACATGTATTTTTTTTTATGATAGATTTGTCAACAAGTCATAAAATCTAATTTCTAATCCCAATAGACTATATCATGGAAAAGCACTGATTAGCTAACTATATACACATGTGTAGGCAGATGACTGTCAATGAGGGAATGTACTTTAAAGAACACTGCAGGTACATCATGAAGAATATGACATGACTACAGAGGTGAACAAATGTACAGGGGGTCTTAAATCATTAAAAAGAACTCCAACTTCACATAATGGTTCAGGTGTTTTTTGTTCATTCATTTCTTGTGTGTGTGCATGTGTGTTTATTTCATTAGTGCTGGAGGGAATATTTTTGAAAACTGAAGACTGTAACTCCTTGATAAGAGCATACACTCTCCAGACAAAGTGAAAATGTACAAAGCTTGAGGTGTTTCTTTCCCTAGACCTAAACTCCTCCATATCTCTTCTGTTGCTAAGAATGTCAGAATTCTAGCACAGAGACATTAACAGTATACGGTAAATAGGTAAAGTCAGTAAAAGCCTATGCATACGGTTAGTTGACGTCAGCAACAGTTCTCATGCTCAAAGCATGTGCAAATAATGTGTATAGGACTGTGCAGACATCTGGTAGAGAGAAAATTTTTTACTTACATCCAGTACTGAGACAGACAGTAAGATTGCTGTCTTCAGAGCTATAAAAAAGAACTCATATGGTTATGCTGAACATGTGGTTGCTCAAGGAAGACGTTTCTCAAAGACTGCCAGGACAGGGAAAACACAACCAGGATTTCTTTCGTATTTCCATGTTTAGTGGTTCACAATAGTGGAATTCAGGGCCTGCTATCTATTATAATGGAAGGAGAATGTAAGTCATGGCATCATCTGGTTTAAAGACCCATAGCTGTTGTTCTTTTCCATCTAGGATCAGACAAAGCGGCATGAGGCTCCACATAATTAAGAGCAACCATCCCACAGCGGCAAGGAAAGCAGAAGAGATTTCATTGGGAAGCAGGACTGAGTACAGTACTTTAGAGACATGATTGTAAACAGAAGAAGCAAACCAGAGAACGTTTAACAGGAAAATAGTACCCTGACCCTCTCTGGATTAAACGCTATCAATCAAGTTTAAATTTAGCTTCTACATGGTCCCAGATGAGAAGAAGGCAGTCAGGGCAAGGAAAGCTTAACGCCTGAGAATATTTGTATTGCATGGCAAAGAAAACAAGCCTAAAGTCAACAAAGGGCAGCCTGTAAAAACAAATAGGCCTGATGAGAACGGTGCTGCCACCAGAAAGCTCATTAGCAGCCAGAAGCAGAAGAACTGTTTCTCCGCTGTTTTGGTGCCGACTGCCCCCAGCCCAGTGCTACCACAGTGCTTCTGACTCAGCTGCTGCCTCCCTCCTAGTGTATCCCCTGAGCACTTGCCAGTACCCACACAATGCACGCCCTCAGCATGAAAAGTGTTTCCCCAGGGTGGGCTGGGCTGGGCCATAGTGGGAGGCAGGAGTGGAAAAAGTGCAGAAAATATCTAAGCTTTTTTTTCCAAATAATACTAATGTATGTACATTAATATGTACACATAGTAATTGTCTTTATCTTTTCTAAGATAAACCAGCAGAGGGAAAATCTGGGTGTAAAACGATGAGAATAAACACTGCCATGCCCACCAAAAGCACATGGGATTTCAGAAATCATGTGAATTCCAAAACCAATGTCCCATCTGTCATCACCTATTCACTGCAGGGGGAGTCACAGCTGCAGGGCAATGAGACGCTCCATTTCCTCCCGGTGCATGGGAAAACACAGTCACGCATTTGGACAGGGCTGAGATATTTGGTGAGCAGTAAGGAACAAAACACATATTTTTTAGCCTTGAGAGACAAAACATAATTTTCACAAATCTGCATTTAGATTTAGATGTCACCTGAAAATGAGCAGTTTGATGATGTCAGAGTCCATTTATACAGCAGTTTAAGATTTTGCACCTGTGGTTCTCATGCTGGTCACAAAGCTCCATGTCAGAGACCAAGTTCATCTTACCATGTGGTGGAGTGTTATGACTCCCAGGCTACAAAGTCATACCTACAAAGGTTATAAAGGACATCCTACATTGTTTGTTTTTTTTTTGCAGATCCCATTCTGCCCTTTTGTATTCTCTGTTCAGACCACCAAACTGCTGGACAAATGGACAAAAAGACAAAATTTCCTAGGAAGTTCCTCAAATGTACCACCTTTGACCTACCCATCTCTACTGTACTACTTTACTCCTTTCCTCCTCCAAGCCCACTCCCTTACATTAAGCAGTTAACACCTGGGAAGTGTCCAAGTGCCTTAACCACTGGTATATACAAGTACATAAACTCATGACCACACAGAATCTGTTTATTTTTATGAACTTTGTGGTTTTGCCTGTATTAGTAGAAACCAATGTTAGGAAATACATTGCCCAGGTCATATGCATTGACCTAGTCACCACCTATTCCCTAATAAAGAAACTCACTTGATTGTGTTTAATCTGGAATAGGTGACAGAGAGAGACCCTGTGCAGGTGGGAAAATGCTGGTTCAGATATGTCACTTCTAAAATCAGTAGCAAAATTCCAGTCAATTCAGCAGAGAAAATCCAGCTCCGATGCTGAGTTTTCAATTCCCTGCTCGCTACCTATTCTCTCAGGGATCAATGGCAAGATGAAGCTCAAGATAAAGCTCTGGTACTTAAGCACCTGTATGCATATAACACACCAATACACAGCTTTGAGTTGGCTTCATTTTCTTCTATGTCATTTATTTGTCTACTTTGATGCATACAAAGCAGAAAGAATATCCATCTAAACTGGAGGACTTATCCACCATATAGACAAATTTACAAATATATTCGAAGACACAGTATAAGAAAAAAAGCAACTAAGACTTGAATCTGACCTCTTGGAAAACACAATTTAAGTGAAATAGTAAGAACTTAGATCATTCTTGTGTATGTTTTCATTTTATGGAAGACGTGAGCTACAGCAGTATAACTAAAATCCTGCAGGTAAGGTGTCTAGCATTTCTGACAATAAAAAAGAAAGTTTAAAAATAAAGAATTTGCAATGATACTGATAAATTTATCACTTTAGGACTTTGATTTCATAAAAGAGCAATCCTGAACTGTTTTTCTTAAGGGTAACATTTACTCTACAGATTCTACATTTAAACAACATTCATCCTGACTCCATTCACATTCCTTTGGGTTTTTGATATTGCTTTCTGTGGCAATAGAAGATATAACAGAATTACATTTTCTTCTGCAAATGGAATGAAGAAAGAAAAAAAAAACAACAGGGACAGGTACCTATTGTGCTGCGTATGTAGATGACTTGGATAGTTTTTGATGACTTTGAATGAGACGACTTGAAAAGAAGAAGAAAATATATACAGTATTTATTCATTCATAAATATATATATATTCTTCAGTGCTTTACAATATTTGCATGCTTTTGCTTCAGGTTTGTAACAGCAGTTCTCTGAAAATGAATCTGAGGCTCCTCCTCTAAAAATATTCAGATAATAAGAAAAAAAAAAAAAGATGAAGGTAACAGGGAATAAAGGTTGAAGTTCCCTATATTGCCATGAAGAATGTGGGAAAATCAGACAGTACTAGACTGGCACTTTACTTTCTGTGGGTATTTAAAATAAAATCTCCTTTGAAATCCCATGAGAAACATCCTTGTCCTGCTATGTCAAATGGAAAGAATGCTGGTAAAAGTCTTCAAAAGGTCACTCTCGTAGTAAAATGTCCACAGGTAAAAAACATTAGGTGTGTCCATACTCTCCTTCCCAGCTTGGCACCATGATAGCAGACCAGTGTTTTCCTTCCAAATAGGTGTTTTTCTGACTTGGCAAATGCAAAGATGAAGAGGAGGAAAGGAAAAGAAACAAAATTATAGGTTGAGGTTATTTCAGGCTCCACACATGCTCATCCTTGATTGCTCAATGGTGGCTGTGAGCAAACAGCTGGCTCACCTCAGACCTAGTGGCATACACCATGACAAATGCCAAAAAGCACTTCTAGCTTTTCAGGGCTTTAACCAACTCCTATGCCATCCCAGTTTGGTGGCAGCTGTTGTATGACATGGCTGGTGGAGGTACCACTTCCCATGGCCTTAGTTTGGAGGCTGCCTTCTGCAGTCTTGAATGGGAATGGAGGAGAAAAAGGACAAAAATGGTTGAAAATCATGGATTTTCAGGATCATGGAAAGTCAGGATCTCGTGCTGTTTTACTGGAACTAAGTAGCCTTCAGACAGCCCTGCAAGTTTGGAGGTATGTTTGAAGGGGTGCAGGGTGGGCATACACTGCCAAGGGGTGCCCCAGGCCAGCCTCAGGAGCAGTGCTGGTGGCCCTGACCTCCCTCTCCATCCTCCTCCCCGTGGGTCCGACGGCCACCCCAGGCAGCCTGACCGCGCCGCAGAGCTGGGAGGCTCCAGGAGCGTTTCTTGCATTAGATCCTTGTCACAGGTCAGTTAACTCCCCCAAGCTGTGCTTCCCCTAAAAATACCCTCGTCTCATGGCTTCTGTAGTCACATAACTGCATGTCTCTGTTACTCCTTCCCCAGAGGAATGAGGTATGTTGAGCTGCTGGCAGTTACACTGTATTTAAAGACATTTTTATTTTCTGAATCATATTCAGAATGATGCTTGTTTTAATTATATTTTATGCAGAGTGCTGTCAGATGCATGCATGAAAGCCCATCCATAAATAAACATGTCTTTAAAAGTCCTTATTTATTTTCTTTGAGTCAATCCCTGCTCCTTTCCCGAGGTGCACAAAAGTCGAGATACACTCTCTGAAGCCTGACCACAAAACCCAGACACCACACGACGCAGAACAGCCTCTCCACCCGTCAAACAGCCTGCTCGCTGCTGCCACGAGGCCTCGGCGGTGCCACCACGACGGGGGACATCCGCTCTGGGGCCTCAGCAGCAGGCACGAGGGGCAGGGTGCAGACCTCAGCCCCGGTCCCAGCGGAGGCCCCGCTCCGAGGCGCTCTGGGAACGTCACCTGCTGCCATGCCGAGGCCAGGGCCAGGGCAGGGGTGGCGGGGTTGGCCTGGCGAGGGGGGATCAAACAGAAACGCCAGGCGTAGGCCTGCCTGTAACAGGCCCCCTTTGAGGTCGATAAAAAAAGCGATTCATTTTCTGCTCCCGGTCTGGCCCCGTGGCCGAGGCGAGTCTGAGAACAGGCCTGTGAACGGCCCTGGCTGGAGGCTGGCCAGCGGAGGCTGCCCCGCCGGCTTTCACAGGACCTTTCGCTGCCGCTGGCGACCCGCGGGCAGCTTGGAGCGCGGCTCGCACCCGGCGGCCTTCGTGGCCCTCCTCCTCCTCCTCCTCCTGCCCCGCAGCCTGTGCCCCCGCAGCCGCGCCGCTGCCAAGCCAGCTGTCTTCTGACAAGAGAAAATAATCCAGGATCAAGGACGGGAAACTGGATCTGCGTACTCAGGCAAGATGGGAAACATGTTTTGCAGCAACCCGCTCTGCCGATGTGCTCCCACTGTCAAGAAGCGGCAGAAAGGAAACAAAAACAGGTACATGTGTAGAGAAGAAAAAGAAAAGTCTCCAAGTGCATTTTTTGTGACATCAGTGTGACCTTGTGGTCCGCTTTCACAGCAGCATTCCCTCACAGCACACACCCAGCTGCCCAGAAAACACTCGGGCACTGAGGAGCGTACGAACAAAATGAAAAACTACCCACAAGAGCCAGGGATCTGCAGCCATGAGCTTCTTGCTCCCACCACTCGCACACCCATGTTTCAACACCCCGCTGCCCCTGAACGATTCCTCACGCTGCTGCTGCAGCCTGCTGCTGCGCCTGGAAGTGTTCTGAGTGACAGAATGTGTTGTGTAGAAGAAGAAAATGGCCTTTGATACGTTTCTCAGGAAGAAGCAATTAAAGAAAAGCAACCCACAAGCCGCCTGAGCCGGCCGGCCCATTAAAAAGCCAGCTACCAGTCAGTCCTGACTGGAGCGATAGCCAAGTGCTGGGAATGAGTGGAACCATCTGGTCCCGCTGCCCTCCACCCCCATCACCCTCCAGGGGGATTTTTAACAGAGATGTGCTCACTGCCACAGTGCTATTTCCCTAGCAACAGCATCAAAGTATTTGTCAACATGTGAGCAACGTGAATGATGGTGCCTTGTCCGAAGGATCTGGATTGCGTGTGTGATTCTTGTTCACAAAAGCCGGTTTCACCACTCGCCTCACAAAGAGCCTGACTGGGAAACCAAGAGCTGGGAGGGAAACTTGCCTGATAGTCAAAAACATATTTTTCTTCTAATTGCATAGAAACTGCCTGGGCCTTTTGGAGCCAGTGGCATCTAAACTAATAAATAGTACAAGTCTAAAGCTGAGGAGAATTAACTACAATTTTCAGAAGTATCTTTTATTTTCAGGTAATAACGAATCTTCCAAGGAGGCGCTGGAAGCCCATTGCGCCCTGCCACCAGATTGTATCAGCCTTCTGAGGGCCTTTCTATTTCCTTAAACTTTTACTGAATTAGGTCTAAGGAAACTGCCTATATCTCCTCATTGTCCTGCTGTCACTAGGTTTAAATGGAAACCTATTCACTGAAATCCCTTTTTTCATCGGCCATTTTTTCCCAGATCAGATCAGATGTCAATACTGTCTTTAATAGAAAGGAGCAAGGTCATGCCTGAACAATGTTGTGTTCTTTTAATGAACAACACAGGTTTCCGCAGCTTACTTTCAACTCTCTCTTGTTCCCACCAAAAAAATAAAAATAAAAATTCCTTAGTGCTATCCCTTATGATGCTTTCTCCCCTCCTTTTCCTGCTCTGGTTGATGTCAAAGTGCATATTTTCCCATGACCAACTCATCTTGATGCACATCGTTGTCAATTAACAGTGCAGTTTCTCTCCACAACATTTGAAAAATTGTGGCAGAACCGTTCATAAAAAAGGCACAAATACATGAAACATTTCCATTACCTGGCAGAAAAATGTTACAACACATGAACTTGGCAAGAACTCTTTGCTTCTGTGAGACAGAGCCCAATTCTTCCTCATTCAGTTAGAAAATCAATAGCAGACAGATCGAGAGAAATATAATGGATCTTGAGAGAAAATTAATCAACTAGGTTTCAAGAGAAAACCCTAAAAATCCTTATTCAGCTTCAATCTAATCCAAGTGGTGCCTAAATGTAGAGAAATATTATGTCTTAAAACTGTGTACACCTGAAAGCTCTACCATGGGGAATGAACAAAAGTATCTTGCCTGTTGGACAGCCAATTTCTAATTTACATGAAAGCCTGTTTAAGACCCTGAGATGTGTCTTTCCTCTGTCGAGGTCCTCAGAGGTACTCAAACAAAAGCTTCTTCAGGCACCCTCAAAACTGTCTTGTGAACTGACTACCTACAAAAAAGCTCTGGTTTGGGGGTTTGTTTTGTTTTGCATCAATTCCTTTTAATAGCAATTTAGCAATTACATTACACAGCTAGAACATACAAGACCTGAGCTTGGCTTTTTCTCTTCTGAGCCCCACTCCCCTGAGGCTGTGCTGACTGCCAGACTGTCATTTAAGGGGTGAGAGTATGTGTGTGTGTCTCTCTCTCCGGCTCTCCTGGGTTCATAGGGCAGGAAAAAAAAGCAACTGGGGAGCTCAGATAGCTGATGGGTCCTGCTCCAAGGACCGTGTTTTACATGATAGCTGTTCCATGGCAGAAAGCTTGCCCTCTGCCTGCTTCCCTCTAGTTGTAAGGGTAGAAGCGTTAGCGTGTTAACTTCAGGCTGTTCCCTGCTTTGGCTGCCACAGGGTGGGAGAGCGAGGTGTGACTCATAAGTGTCCTGCACCCTGGGCTCATGCTGTGTGTGTACAGTTCAGGGAGTCTGAGGTGCCACATAGGGTGCCACTTTGTCTTTGGGGGTAGAAAAACTGAAAGTCTGGGCATTATAATGCCTAGATTCTTATGTATGTAAGGCCAGCACACAGGTATTAAGACCTAACTCCAGTGACAGATTAACAGCTGGTGGGAGGAAGGGCAGCCACTGGCATCACCCAGTGTATCACTCCACGTAGCCTTCTCCCCACCACCCTCCAGCTTCATGCAGTCCTGTAGCTTCCACTGAAATCACTGAGAGACAGGATTTATGTGCCTAAATACCTCCTTTTCTGCAAATGTGCCAAAGTCTCTGTGGGTCCTCCAGTACCATGCCAGAAGTTTCTAGTGTCCTTGTAATTTATACTGTAAACTCCCTACGGTGGAGCAGAGGGCTGAGCTGGATGCAGAGAGAGACAGAGAGCAGAGACTGTCAGTAGTATTTCTTGGTAGTCATCAGAGCGCAACATGAGATGTTCCCCATACTGTCCACACTAACATCTGTATACAAGAAACAGAGAGAGTTGTGGCCACAGAGGGAGGCGTGTTTTATGTGGTGTACTTCTGTTTGGAGTCTGCTGTTCTGGATGACTTCAGTGCATTTTCGCAAGTAAACGATCTTCTCGTGTTTGTATTAAAATGTTAATTCATCTTTTTTAAGTTTTAAGCCACAGTTTTAAAGAAATATGAGAAAGACCTTGCCCCCTGCAGATGTGTATCAATCTACAAAAGATGTAATATGGTTTGCGATGCCAGTAGGGCTAGTATAGATTCTTTGATGCTTAAGTATGGGAATTTATGAAGCGCATTTAGTGTTCTCCCTTGTGGTCTGGTGCAAATAATGTCAAAAGGGTTGAAAATGGGTTTTGGATGTGATAAACACGGTACAAAAGGAGAATCAAGTCTTTAGGATCCCTAAATTATATGAACAGATTTCAAAAACAGGGAATTGCTACAGCCAGAAAATACCATAAAATGTTGAAGGAAATTGTAGAAGAAAAGCTGCATATGATGAAGTGACACGACTAGGTAGAATGAGACAAAAAGAGGAAGAGCAACACAAAATAATTCGATGGGTCCAATTTATTTAGACTGAAAAATAAAACAAAGGGATGGCAAAATATAAATTGCACAGTTTTAAAAATATTTTACCTCTTCACATGAGTAGGCAAGGTAGAAGTGATAGAGCAATTAAAAATTTTGCATCACTATCTTTTAACTGAAAAAAAAAATTAAGTAGATAAGTATACCTAAAAAAGAAACTATCCTAAAAATGTGGACATTTTGTAAAACAAAAATAAAGAAACAAAAAAGTACAAACTTTGCTATGGTTAGGATAAAAGCAACGTGAAAAAATCAAGATTTAAATACCTCTAGGACAAAAGTGACTATTTCAGAGAGAAAATATTTTATTTTCTTTACAAAATGAATAGAAAATATATTTTCATGGTTTTAACATTTTGACTATATATAAAGCTGATAGATATTTTCAAACTTCAAAAACAAAACACACTTGTACACAAGCGTCACCCTTCATGCTCCTTCAAAAAGTCCAAAGTCATGCCTTAAAAAAATTAAAAACAACTTTGAAAATAGGTGAATGTAGTGCAAAGTTGTCACTAGATTTTATTAGATCTTGCATTAAGTTCTAAGCTATACAAACGGAGGTGGCAATAATAAAAAAAGCCATTCTGTCCTATTTGTCTACCTTGCTCTTTTTTTTGCTCTTTGCATTTGTCAGCAGTGTCTATAAACCGTGTACGTGTGCATTTCATGCTTTGTACAAATGCTTCTCCATAGATGAAGCGCAACCATAAATCATACTTTCGGACTAGTTGGCTTGTGCTTCAGAAGATTTTCTTCTGTGAGTCAAGCACTGCAAGATGAAAAACAGATGATTAAAGGTTAATATAAAATTTTATTCTGGGTGCAGAGGATGACCAGAGCTGAAACTAGCCCTGACTCACCCATGAGAAAGATAAAGTGAAGAAGGACAGTGCATACTCCCTCAGGGAAAAGACAGGGTGAAAATGAGGCACCTTTACTAGGAATGAAAATGCTGCCAGAGAGGTATAAGTCAAACCAAGAAAGAAATGTGCTCACTCCATGCTTAAGATAATAATTTTTTGTGAGTACTCATGAACTACAGCTGCAGATCCTTCCCTGATCAGAAAAATGCGACTCTAACATCTCCATGCCCTCCTTTTCTGCCAGACCTTTAGCTTCTCTGTGTGCTATACTTTTTTGAATGAATCTCTTTTTGTAGGTGAAGGGCTCCATCACTGTGACATTGTTTCTGCTCTGTTTTTGTTGTATGAACTTATGTCTGAAACCACAAATCTTTGATTAACCTTTGACAAAAACATTTTTTTTTCCTTACCTGGATTTAGACAGTTTTCTGTCAAATGTTACCAGGACTGATCTTTGTAACAATCCTTAACCAAGGCATAGTTTTTCCCTGTTTCAGCTACTGTAATTAATGGTCTCCTAAAGCCATAGTAGATTTTAAAGTGCCCTGATAACTGTGGTCAGACTGCACTATTTGCTAAGGGGTTTCAACTCTTCTCTTACTTACTTACTTGCTTACTGTCCTTCTGCCCACAGAGTTCAAATCAAATGCTAATTATTGTAATTCAGTTTTGGTTCACTCTGTATTCAACATTTGTCTTAAGTATAATCCAGTTCTCCTACCCCAAATTTGCCACTTTTTTATCATTCACATAGAGTAACTTCTATGAAATACCTACAAACTAAAATTAGAAATGTGGCAAACTTTGAGATTTCTTCCCATAAAGCTTTCTCTGAATTTCCCTAGCTGAAGAAGCAGAAGAAGATGCCTTTGAATCTTTGAAGAAAGATTTCCATTTTGAAAAGGAGGTTGCCAAAAATCTACCCTTTTCAGTTCTCCTGGATTTCTCTAAGTCTCAGGAGTAATAAAAATAAAAAATAAAAAAATCAGGTAAATGTATCGGTGTAAACTTAAGCAGCCCTGTCCTTGTTAACTCCTCCCCTGCTACTGGCACTTTACCTTGTAGAAGCATGGGAATTAGCTTTCAGTTCCACTCTTCCTTTTATTTTTACCCTCCCAAACTTCTTAAATATCAATATGCCTGGTTCATGGTTGTCCTGAAAAATGCTGTTCACCTTTACTACTTTCAGGAGAAAATGCTGTTTGGAAAACAACCACGTATTTCTGTTCTTCCAGACTGCAGTAAATCTGTATACAATACGATGTGTCTTTCATTTTTTTGTATCTATCTTAACTCTATCCTTTGTACCCTACCTTCTGTCTGCTTGTACAATAATTGCCATCTCCACTTCTAAACCATGACATAATGAAGACTGCTGTAATCAATTAAACCATGTTCTATTTAACTAGTAAATGGGGATATTTAAGAGATTGATTTCTGAGTCAATCAATACTTCTTAACAATGGACTCTTATATCTCCTAACGTTCATGAAATTATAGTGCTAAATCCTTATTCTTGGTTTCATTGCTCCAGCAGTCTTAAACACATCAACCATATGTGGTTGGAAAACTTTAAAATTAAACATCAGAAGACTAGGGGGAGGAAAGTTTCCTTTTGCCTCTCAAGAAAATGCATTGTTTAATTCATTCAAATATAAATGGAATGCTCATACTAAGCCACTGGGATGTTCCTAATTTCTTAAAGATGTTTCTTCATGTGATGAAGTATCATCTGACCCAATAAACCAACACTAGCCTGAGCTCGTAGGTTCACAAAAAATAAGCATTGCAGCATTGCCCAACAACCTTCCCACTTCCTTTCCTTTTGGTTTTCTGTATGAATGAACCCCTTTCAGGGGAAATGTTAGAATGATATTTTCAGATCTCCAGACAATATAGGATCAAACCACAGAATTAAAGTATTTTCTTTGTCTTAAGATAGCTTTCCTTTCTAAGTATTAAAAAATACTTGGATCAGATCAATTGTTTCCTTTGAATGCAAGTACAAATGGAATGAAGTGTTTAAACATTCAGTTTGCTGGTATTATTTTTAGAGACAAACAGTTTAATCCGATCACTTTTTAAGCTTCATGTTGATTAAAAGGCATATTCTAAAATTAATATTTAGAATATAAAGAGGGTCACAATGTGCTTGGAGATGAGGCAAAAAAGTCAGGTAAACTAATAAAGTAATGTCATTTTGTGTAAGCAGTACAATGCTGAATTCTTTTTTTTTTTTTTTTAAAAAAAAAAGTAACTAAAAAGTATGTTAGCTTAAATTTTCTGTAGAAAGTAGAATTTCCCCCAAGTGGTGAGATGAAAAAGTTAAAATATTTCTTACTGCACTCTACTGGCTGATTCTACTCCCTTATGGCTTCAGTCAGGGGTAACTGTGATTTCAAACAATAACGTTTACATTTAACTTAGCGGGACTTGACAAGCAGCGCTTTCCTAATGATGTGACTGAGTTAAATTGCTTTGCCGCTCCTGTTGTCGTGCAACCCTTGTGTTATTGACCACAGAAATAGGGAATGCTCGACTGAGTCTGGCAGCTTGTATAGCTGTATTTTCTATTGGAGAAAGTGCATCACTGAGGAAAAAGCCCAGGAGAGACCAAAGGGATACATTTTAGAATTCTGGATTAATGAAAAAGATGCCCGTATAGCTCTGACTCTCAAAGTTGGATCCCTAATTTTTAATCTCATATACTTGTGTTTCAGTAAATTTTTGCCCAATTTAGTTAAATAACATGAAAACAAGCAGGCCTCCAAAATCCAGGCATGTTACATATCTAAATAGATATTTTTGATATCTAAACACTGAGGCCACCCTTCTAACTAATTTGTGCTACTCTATACTTTCAAAATAATCCATCCTACTGTCTACATCCAGTATATCTTTATGTTGACATCGAATTAATAATCACAATTAGCATATTGTTAGAAATGTATCTAAATGTAAAAAATGCTAGAGCTCATTATTTATTAATCATGACTAATATTTTTCTTATTAAAATAAACTGTTGGTGCCTAATTGTGGGCATGAGGAGCCTGGCCACAGCTTTGAAGCCTGGGCTTCAATCCACGCAGAAAGGACAAGAACCACCCCAGTGGAAGAGATGTTTGCTTTTGTTCTTACCTCAGCACTCTATACCCAAGAGTGAATAGGGCTCTCCATAAAGCAAGGGCTCCAGAACAAGGACATAACACCTCCTTTTGTGCCTTGGCAGACCTCAAAAAGTTCAATCATCACCATGCGGCCAAATCTCTCTCCTCCTACCATCCTTCGTCATGCAAGGTGAAAAGACAGCTTGAATGAGCAGAGACATGATGGCCAGAGTTGCTTTCCCTCAGGGAAATCCTTCTGTTTTCTCCTGCTGCATCTCTGCTCATGCCTGGGTTGTTCTTTCCCTGGAAGCAGGAGAAGGTGGCCCATCATAAGGAGCTCCTCTTGGCCAGCTTCGAATTGTCTGAGGCCTGAATTGAGACCAAGTTATTTCCTCAGGAAAACATGGTGAAAAGTGGCATCACTACATGGGGATCTGGCAAAATATATATATATATATAAATAAGGGATTCCTCCGCCAGACTTTTGCTAGGTTTGACTGGGTCTCATTCTGTCAGTTTTCTATTTTCACCAGGACCAAATGTAGCTATAAAAGTGGCAGAGGACTGAACAGCATTTAAAATAAGCCAATTTACAGCCCAAGCTTTTGCTGAGATTTTATATTCTGCCATTTACTGAAAATATCTCTGTGTGTGAGATCTTTCCCCTTAACAACGTATATCCTTCCTGCTTGTTCAGACTCTGATCTTAATCTTGATTGTTTGATGTCATAATCTGTTGTATGGGAATACAGAGAAATGCCTTCAAAAAACCTCCAGTGCTAATTGGGAGAAGGTGCCTTCTGGGTTTTTTCTGTATGCAATAGTTTCAGGAATTATTGGAAGAAAGCATATTAATCAATTTTGCAGATGACTTGCAGTGGGAAAAGATCATAAACCACTTAAAGGCTGGGAATAATGCAGAACACAGCTTTCATAAAACAAAGAAAGAATCTAACATCACTTGGAACACACTGGATATCCAAATCACTTCCCATAGCTATTCAACAAACATTTTTGAAAACATTTTGAAAACCAATATAGAAGTGAGAATGAGTCAGTGACAAAGAAAGAAATATATTCATGACTCAGTCTTTGGAAGCACTGGGAAGAAACAGAAGTGCTTCAGCATTCAATGTTATGCTCCTAAATTCCAGAAAAGACTATCCAAAATGAGTGTTGCTATGCTCTGTGATTATTTTCAAAAATAAAAATAAAAAGACAATAACAATCATATATCCTGTTCAATGCTGTTTTATTACAAATGCCATTTTCTTTATATGGTAGTGGCAATGAACATCTTTAGGGTACCTTTTAATTTCAAAACCCATAACAAGATTTACTGTCTTCACTTCCTAATTTTTCTTGTAATCTGTGAATCAATTTATATGTTATTAACATGATCTTGTCAGGATGCATAGAGTCAGAAGAATCTGGGATTAAGTAACAGCAGCAACAGGACTGGTAAAATATGCTTTGCGAAACAATTTCAGGCCTCCAGATACCACCATCTGAATGTTTTCCTACTACCTTTTATTTATAAAATATGAAATATTTCATATAACCTTTTTCTGACTTTTTATCATTTTATATCATCTTTTTTTTTTCTATAATAGCTCACATTTCATCAGTTCATAAAGAATCACAGCTTCTGTAATTGCTCTGATTTGACTAGAAAATAAAGCACATCTGCATTATATGGTATACTTTAGACAAGTCTTTTGATTAGTGCTGCATTATCACCTGGGGAAATAAATGCAAGGATGAGAATTAAGTGGTTTCGTCGTATTATGTGGTCCCTAATCAAGCCATTTTAAGCTTCTGGTTTAGTTTCCTGGTATATAAAAAGAGAATTAAAAAATGTACCTGCCTTGCAGAGATATTATATGACAGTTAATTTATAGTGCACTATGAACATCTAAAGAAAAATATGTGATTGATGAGTGTTAACTTATTAGCCTATTTATGTCTCACATTCATTTTTATTTCTCTTCTCTAAACTCTCAGTGAAGTAATCTTTTTTTTCTAATACTGAAATAACCAAAGTCAGCTTCTTGCTTCAGTCTTGCAGGGCCCAGAAGATTATTGTCTGGGACTTTGCTGGTCTTTTTACGCACATTGTGTCATACTGGGCGTTCTTTCATCATTTTATTTTTATTAACAGTCAGAGAAAACCTTTGTTTTGTCATACTTATTGCCTTTTCTCAATATTTCTACTATCTCCAAATCATTTATTCACATTCCTTTCCTAACTTTTCATTTGCAATAGTTTTCTGAATATACTGTGTATGGGATCATCAAAAAAAATAAGTCAATTCTAGCTTAAGCGTTTACAAGACTGAGAGAATTTTTTATTCCTATTGTGTAAGATGGTTCTCTTATAACTTAATTATGGTAAACAAGAAGGATCAGGCCAAATGAAGAAAGATGGAATGTTTTGTTTACTAATGAATTTCACACAGACATAGCAGTTTCTCTGCTGCTGGCTTAAAACAAGGCAGACGAAAGTGGTATGAACAACATTGTCGGCAGCAACATCATTTGCTTAACCTCAATGCATAAAAAAAAAAAAAAAGGAGAAAATGTTTTTTGGAATGCAAATATTATTGTGAAATAGGAAAAAAGAAAGAGGAAAGGAAAAAATATAGGTTACACATGGCTTCTTTTAATGGAAATAGTATGATGTCGTTTCTCCCTTTCTTCATGGTTTGAAGTCAGCAATCCCCAGAGAGAAAAATTCTGAAGTTGTAATGAAAAGGGATCATTTCAGAACACATAACAGGCAGTTCCCTCTTCTTTTATGTTCTAGGGAGAGAGAATGTTTCCATTGTATGTGGGTTTTTGATATATGACTTTGAAAAGAATACTCAATCTTTCCATGAAAAGGTTGAATATTCTTCTCTCTGCTTAGTTCTCATTCCTGAATTACATTGAAATCCCACTCTCTGGTTATTCATAACTTGTTAAAGTTTCCCTGTGAGGCTCAAAATTGTAGCACTCAAGTCTAGCAAAGACATTTTTAAAATAAATACCAAGCTAAAATAAATATTGCATTGCAGAATAAACATCTGAGACACAGAGAAGGGAGACTACCCCATACTTCCCTTTTTTTACCCGCATGGTGAGAAAAGAAAAAAATATGCCAGTAAAAGGGTTTGCTGACATTAAACTGTGAGGCCATTTGTTGGTGCAATGCATTTCAACCTCAAAGACTACTTGGAGGTTGAACTTGAGACATTCACACTATGCAGTAATTGCATTGTTTAACAATTAAACCTTAAGCAGTTCTGTTATTGAGTTACTCTTTCAAAGCCTGACTTGAAAACAAATCCAATTGCCTTATAACAGTCTCTAAAAGAAAACTGGAGCTTCAAGAAACCCGTGCAGTAGATCTTTCATTGTTATTCTTCCTGAGCTGCCAGTGCAGTTTAGAGTTCATCAGTGTGAAGAGTTCCTAAGAATGACCGAACTAAAAATAGATCTCAAATAGCTAAAAGGTGAAGCAAGCAGAGGTGTACGCTTAGAGAAGTGGAGCTATATTGATAACATTTGTGAGTATTAGCTGGATTTTTTAATCCTCTAATGATTAGGCTACTTAGAAATAAATTTTCTTGCTAAAACTTGAAGTCACACATGGCATTCCTCAGCTGCACAATCAGATGCTTGCTTAGCAAGGGCTCTGTTCTTCCATCCTGGAAAGACCAATGGTCTGTTTATCTTACCTGAAATTAGGTTCACAATCATTTACTTCACCTATACCTTCTTAGGCACCCTCAAATCCTTTGTAGAAGAGAAATAGAAAGGGCTTTGCAGTCATTTATTTTGTGTGCCATTTTTAGACTGCGGTGGCTCTCCCTGCAAATTTTTCTTGCTGCTGAAAAGGAAAGAAAATTAGGTGATCAGCCCAAACGTAGCTAGCTAGTATTTCTGTGCTAATTCATGGCAGAATTGTGTCCTATCAGATCTTGGACTTGGACTTTGAATACTCTTTACAAATTCTTCTCAAGCAATATTTAAATACTACAGGCCTCATAAAAAAAAATCTGTGTAGAGTGTGTACTCAGTGTTTCATGATAGGGAGATGCATTTCATTCAGAAAGAGCAGGGAGCACAGTGAGTCATTGCTGACAAAAGTTCTAGTACATGGAGGATGACTTTTATGAGCATGCTTCTGTTTTAATGGAGGATTTATTGACCTTAGTAATTTTGTGAGATTTAAATTATCTTTTAAATCAAGTATGCAGGATTTAAAGTTTTAGCTGACATGCCCAGGCAATTTACAATTGCATTAATTGTTTCGGGATTTTCCAGCAATGTTTTGTGGTATTCATTTTCCATTGCTATAGTAAATAAGCCAGTGGCTGTTACTGAGACACCATACGTTCAACTCTCCCAGAAGGACTTTATTCAGAGTGACTTCCTAACTTTTCAATGCATGCTGAAGAACAATATTCACAGTAAGTAAACGGTTTTGTAAATTCCAACTTGAAAATGCAAACATCTACTGTCCCACACACTCTGTGAGAGCTACCACAATGACTCTTTCAGTGCAGGATTCAGCTCTCCTAACCCGGGACACAAAAAGCAAACACCTTGCTGAAGTAAGTCATCTACTCAACATGTATTTTCTGTGGAGAGACACAGGCAAGCCCTTCTTACAGCAGGTGTTTGAGATAGGTGCACCGAATCACTTTCCTGAGGTGCCAGTGTCACTCCTTCACAAGGAGCAGAGTTAGGAGTCTCAGACAAGACATCTAACTTGAAGTGAAGTCAGATGAATCCCAACACAATGAAGCCCATAATCTATATTTTTTGAGGTGCAAAGTCCTTTAGAGGTTGCATGGAAGACGGTAAACTAGCATTAGGCTTTTCTGAGAAGAGCCCTTTCTACTAGAAAGAGAATGTTTCATAGATGGGTGAGTTTTTCCTTTCTTTTCATTTCCACCATGCAAACTTGAATAGTATATTTTTTTTGGTTCCCAAAATGTGTAGAAAAGTTGAGGAAGGATGGTATAGGCAAAAAGACAGTCTGAGCAAGGAGAGCAGCTCAGAGGTAAGTACCTGGGATTCAGATAGGGCTTATATACTGCTGAGCAGTGAGGGTGACAGCAGGATGATAGCATTTCACAGCAGAGAGTGGGAACATCTGGGCTAGCAGAGTGACACTGAGTGACGGGGAGTGACAAGAACCATTCTGGGTGTAACTTGGGCTACCAGCTTAGAGGGCAGAGGTAGGACTTGTGTAGGACTACTGTTTCCCTATATCACTTTACACTTCAACCACAAACACTTGAAATTCATCAATACTACAGGTTTAGCTCATTCCCAGCCAGTAAAATGGGTTGTTTTGGCAAGACTCCACTTAGTCTCATACACTTCAGAGCTAGATTTGTACTTAACATAATGTATTTCCTTGCATGGTTTCTACAACCAATTCATTTTGGTCACTGTGGTTTGGGGATAGACTTGACCAAATTCAAATCTGTGTCACAGCCATTTTCATCACAGAGCAGTTAGAGATTACAGCATTTCCAAATGGCCCACATTCATGACTAAAGTCCAAAAGGCCCATACATGAAAATCTGCAGCAATCAAGTGGTTAAACAGCATTCAACAAAATCGTCTTGCATTTGGATAATGAAAATTTGAATCAACATGCTCTGGTAAGCAATAACCATACACTGAATGCCAGCTGAATATTTAAACTGAAAATGCAAAGCAGAGAAGCATAACAACTCGATTACAAACTTCCTTTCTATAAAGGAAATATTGTTTTAAGTGAGCTGTTCTAATGATCAAGTACACCACAGGAATGTGTCAGCAATTACAGCAATCAACGCAGCACGATTTTTTCAACCTCACTTTATCTAGCATCTCCTAAACACTAAGGGGGGCTACGTCCTTTGGACCCAGGCTATATGCATGAAAAAATGCTGGAAGCCAACTTTAAATAATTAGACCCAAAGGAACACGTATACTCACTGTGCGATCTCCTGTGTCAAGCACTCTCAGGCTTGTGTAAGTTTCATGCAACTAGAGGACAGTGTAATCTGCTGAGGAAGACGTAGAGAGAACTGAAATAAATCATACTTTTTGAGATCAGACTTTGAGCTTGTGACTAGATAACAAGAACCCGGTCAGAACTTGTTAGCAGCACAGGCAAAAATTGATGTCTGCTGCTCCAAGCATGAAGGCTTGTGCTGGGCAGGGGCCTGATGGTTCCACCCATGGTCAGAGCTGCAGGAGGAGGCCACGAGGCCCAAGACAGCTACAGCCTCCAAGGGGTGGGAGGGATGAGGGCAGAAAAAGCCAGTGTTAGCTCAGCAGATACTCCAGCCCTGGGCACTTCTTTGAATTCATTTGTCTTCTTAACTACAGAGACCAGTGTGATGGAAAGACTGCTGGCAGAATAATTTGAGAAGGGCTGGATGTTCTGCTGTGGGGCTGTGTGTGTCTCTAGGAACAGTGGCACAGTACTGTCAGGCTTTGCTTTCACTAGAATTTTAGTTGTATTTTAAAAGCCAAGACTGTCCAATTAGCAGATAAATCCAATCTTCCAGTTCCCAAAATCCACCCTTATGCTCCAGTATTAGCTAGAAGAGGTACTCAAATAGTAAATTAATGCATTATGTTTCACTGCGATCAAAATATTAATGAATTGCTGGAGAAGAAGGCAGCTGTGTAGCTAGGCCTCTTACAGTGGTGCCAAAGACAGACTTTACTATGTACCAGTAGAAAAGAAAGGCAAGCACAATTTATATGTATATATACACACATGGAATTGTGTACATCACATTAGCAATATACAACTGTACTCATTCAATTAGACTGAAAAGTTTACATCTTTGCACCACCAAATGTCTATCTCACATAGAAAAGAATGAGGTTAAAGCATAAATACACACTGCAAATGATCGAAGAAAGAAGGTATTTTATACGCATGCTTACTGACTACAGCAAATCCAGACAGAGGAATACAAAGCTGGGAATCACAGTTCAGATCTGCAGGGGGTGCATCTGTTAGAGAAATATGACCATCGTGTAAGCTATGCAGAAGTTCAAAGCAGACAAGTCAGAGTATAAGCAGTTAGGTGACTCGGGCCCTCAAAGTATTAACTTGTAGGCTACAGTTCCAAGGATGCTAGACCCCTGATTTAGGCATCTAAAGAGACAGATAAATACCAAACTCTATTTGAGGAACATTTGCACAGACAGTAAAAAGAGTAGAAAGGAAAGGGGAAGAAAATATTTCCTAGGAACAAAATACTCTGTGGCACCCTGCTACCATGGTGTCCGGTAAATAGCACAGCTTTCTGCCGGGATGAATTCTGAGCACCTGCACACACTGGAGAAGCAAGCCCAGCAGGTCTAATACTATTTTTGGCCTAGAGTGAAGAGCATTTACCACTTTAGCTTTTGTAAACCCAGCTGGAGTGATAGAGAGCATCATTTCTATAAGTCTGGTGACTGCCATCTTCAGCAGCTGCTGAGCAGAAATTACCATCTTTAGCAATTATTTAGTGGGTTTATGGCACATTGTATTGGGAATTTGGAATGAATCACTTGTGACCTAATTAGAACTGGAAGCCAGTTTCAGTTGGGGGTTGTCATGCCGTTCCCCATATCTATTCTACATAACCACTTAGGTATTTCCAAACCACATCTGTCTTCTCAACTCAATGAAAGGGCTAGCAGTCCACTGACCATGCTTCTGAGTTATCACTTCACTGTAACACAACCTTATCAAAAGGCTGCCTAGGTATTGAAAGCCCGGGGCATTTTAAAATGATAATCAGGATACTTGAGCAACAGTAATCTTAGACTCTGAGTTAACTGAAAAGGTAACAATTAAATTATTTACTCCCTCAAGGTAGGATACAAAAGAAAATGGATGAACTCCACCTAAGGCAACAAGAAAATCCTAGTACAAATGCTGTTATGTAAGTATGCTGCTGTTACTGGAGTCTCACATTTCATGCCTTTATGAAGCTTAACACTGTGCCTTACTTTTGACATGAGAGGATTTTAGCATGTGAACAGGCTTGCAGGTGAGAGAACAAACAGATGGCAGAAGGAGTAGGGATGCCGTTGTAACAACTCTGAACGGTGGCATTCCAGATTTTTACCACAACATTGCTGGAATGCTGGGAGACGTTCCAAATTACCTCACTAGCTCATCACGATTATTTTTTTTTTTTTTTTAAGAAAGTCAGGGGAAATGACATTAGCCTGGGGCAGCAGGCAAACAAAGAAAGAGGGAAAGAGACAGAGATAGAGAAAGAAAGAAAGGTAAAGATGCCTCCAAAGAGTTTCTTTACTTTTCAAATGTTTCTCCAAAAGGTATCAAGACGTATTGAGCCCCAAGGCAACAGCCGAAAAGCTCATCTCAGTTGCACTTGGAGAAAGCAGGAATAATAGCAGAGGCTTCAGTCATGATTTACAATGATGTGAGTGAAAACTGAATCTGGCAAACCTCCATCTGCTTAATGAAAAACTTGCTGAGGAAAAAAACACTGAAAAAAAGACTGATAGAAGATTAGCAAGAACTAGCACGAAAGTGAATATTACAGCACTAGTATATCTATCATTGACCACCATCTGATTAGTAACAAATATTTTGTTTCCATTTTTTTAATTGCACTATTTTCATTTCAACTTTACAAAGCTATGATTATTTGCCAGTTTCTTCTGGATGTCAGAGCACATCAAAATCTTGGACATGGACTTGAAGCCTTCCACTGTTATTCAAGGAAAGTATCCTTGCATGGTGGTGTGACAGAAAATATGAAGATAATAATAGGAAAAGCAGTCCCAAGGGAACACCAATAGCCACTTTGCTTCTCAGCTCCTCATAACTCTATCGGTGTTTGCATCTAGCCCAGCATCTCACTTCTGAATTCTCCTTGAATGCAGAGAAAGCATGCAAGGAAATCAGTTATTTGATTATCTCCTCTTTTGTATCATTCCTTCTGAGGCTCGGGCTTCTGCTTGAAAATGCCAAGTAGCAACACTATACCCTCAAAGGCATAGAAATAAGAGCTGAAAACCCTTCCCTTACATCACTTAACATAGTCCCTGCCAAGAAGAATTGCTCCCTACAGTACATTCATAAGTGTTTCCTACTATCCAGCTCCAAATGACTGAAGTGATAGGGCTTCCGTTGTCTCCCTGGGGAGGTTTCACCACAGCCTATTCAAGTATGCTGTTAGGAGAGGGAGAGACAGTGATTTCATTGTGTACCACCTCTCAGGGTTCCTACAAAGGGGCTGGCTCCATGCTGCACCTGGAGCAATCTGAAGTATTCTGATGACGCAGTGGTGAAATTTCCTGTTCACTTGTCATCATGAACCTGATGGGCAACACTGCAGTGAGCCAGAGGACAAGTGAGCCAAATTCCTAGTCAGCTTGGCTGGAAACAGATTCCAAGCAAGGATATGGCCCTCAAGTGAAAACTTGCAACTCAATTTGGCTCCAACCTACATCCCTTGGAAGTCAGTGGACAAGGGAGAAAGGCTTTTAAGTAAGCTCTTTGGGACAGCGACTAGCAGACTGTGTGTTGTGTGGTGATTATCATGAGTAAAAATAGTAATAACAATAATAAAAATTTTCAGAAGTCAATCTATGCAGCTCTTTCAACAAATTAACATGATATATGAGTGGGGCTAGGGCCAGAAAATGCCTAACTCCCTGGTTATGAAAAAGATGGAATTAGTGGGGTATTAGTTGTTTTCAAAGGATTAATGAGTTACACATTTAGGGGAAAGAAAAAAAAAAAGGCAATTCTTTAGTGGTTATAGAAGGCCTGATTTTGATCTAACTCTTCTCTGCTAGGGTAACTCCACTGAATCCTGTGGGGCTCTTCTTGACTGACAGCCATGTAGCGGAGCAATAGTACCTTCATGTGTAAGCCTTACGTCTTTGGTAGTGTACACAGTGTCTGTAGCAGAGCTTTCTCTGAAATAGTACAGATGTTAGTTGTATGCTGGCACCAGAAATTACCACAGTGGTACAAAATATTTGAAACCACTAACTGGATCATCTTTCCTCTGTGTGATTAAATACAGTCTAAAAATGTTCTTTTTGTAACTTTTTAAAGCTGTTGCTCTTCCCAAGCAGATAAAAAGTATCTTAGACTAACTGTGTGTGTGTGTGTGTGTGTGTGTTTAATCTAATAGTTTTGTTAGAGAAGCACCTTTAAGCATCACAGCACAGGGAAGCACACGTAACTGAGGGGTTATTTATTTGTACTTCTTCTGGGTATATCAACTTCCCAGAACCTGATAGTGGCTTCTAAAACATCTCTATATTTCCAAGGGCAAATTGTTTAGCATTTTTGAATGCTGCTTCCTAGTGTTGCTAGAACACTAGACTCGTACTAGCTGCAGTCTTCTGAGTTTTCAAGAAGAGTAAGATTTCCAGAAGAGCTTAACTATAGCGTAACGCTGTTTCCTGAGAGGTAAATGAAGAATTTCCCGCAGACTTCAACAGCAGTGGATGCAGGTAAACGCACAGTCTCACTCTCGATGACTTGTCCCCACTGCAATTAACTTCCAGCAAAGCCAACATCACTGCAAGCGTATTGGATGTTTCCAAACTCTTTTGCTCCTTTCATTTGTACATAGGATCTATAAATAAATTCAGGCATTTTGGTTTCAATAAGCTCTATTCATAATGACACTACCCTTAAATAGCAGGAATTCACTTTAGTAATACGATGAATTCTTTTCTGTGTCTTGTTTGCAAGCTGATTAAGTGCAATCACAGTGGCTTAGTTCAGAATTCTTACATTATGGAATACATTAAAAAAATAAAACAAAACACGGTCATCCGTGAAGGACTTCATAAAATGTCCAGGCTGTGAAAGGCAGTCGGCAATCTGTGCAAGTCACGTTCAAAACCTTTGTTTGACAGACTTTCCCAGAAGATTGGCGAAATGTTAAATAGAAATTGTACATGGAATTAGAAAGGGAACAAAATCAGCTGACTTAAGAAAGATCTGAACTCATAGTTCTTCCCACAGCCAACTGTATCATACTTTTTTTTTTTCCAGAAACATTATGCCTGATAAAATCTCCCAGGCCCTGAATATTCACTGCTCAGTCATTTATTGTCCTTTTTAATAAACAGGTCAGGGGAGGTATTTGTGAACATAGCATATTTTTTTCTAAAGCCATCAGGCAGCCAATATTTTTCAGCACAATACCCTTCTTGTCTTGGGCATCTTTTCCATTCTGAACAAGGGCGTGAATGTTTCAAGATTAAAAAGACAAGAGACTTATTTATGTTTGTCCCTCTGTTTGTTGTACCATTTCTTTAAATACTCTTTCTTTCCATTCCACCACCCTTACCTTCACTAGCAGTTGCAGCTAGCCAGGCTTCTGAATGAACTATTACAGCTTTATTACAGAATATTAGACCCTGTGAGACCTGCCGCAGTAATAAGGTGACCTTAATGAACAGTTTTCTGCTTGCCTTTCTTTGCAGTGTAATACAGTGCAAAGACATGGGAGCAGTCCCTTGGGTGATATATTTAACACTACCTACATATTGAAGGGACAGAACAAGTGCATACCGCATCCTTAAAAACACCATGAAAATACCAGAATAAAGGTGTGTGGGAAGGCAACAGATTCAAGAAAGCATCCTTCAGTGTGCTAAGGCTGTGTCCAGTTCAGGAAAATAACAAACATCATAAGCTCTGGAAGGTTAAAAGTAAGGAAAAAAAAAAAAAAAGAAAAAAAAAAAGTGGAATTTGAGAAACAAGTTGCAAAAGATGTGAACATGCATAATAAATCCTTTTTCAAACATGTTAGGAACAGGAAGCTTGCCAGATTTGTAGGACAAGAGATGATTTAGTCATAAAGAGTAAAACGACACACTCTTTAAGAAGACACATGCAAAACTCTGTTTCTACTGCAGCATCCTGGGGATATCTCTACACTAGAATCCTTCTCTGCATGAGAAGCAGCAGATGATTTGCTTCAAAGTCATTCTAAAAATGACCCAGAAGTTCAAGAGAATCTTGTTTTAGCACCTGGTAGGTAGAATTCAGCATTCATCTATGGTGACTTTTATCTATGTCTTCAGTGCCCACTCCATCTAGGACATGGCACTATTACCCCTCACATATAAAAATAGTGTTGTAATAAGCAGATATATGAAATCATAATCTCAGTGCTGAGATATATCAGAACTATGACAGACACAAAAAGAAGGTACAAAGCAACCAGCAGTATGGAGAGGCTTCAATGGGAGAACCCATATAGGCTAGGAGCACTCTTAGACCTGGAAGAAGGGTGACCTGGTGACAAAGGTCATGAAGGAGGGATGGCTGCTGGGAGGCTCTTTGAGAGCAGGAACCAGAAAGTATCAAGTGCAGGCACAGCTTTCAAAACAAACAGAAGGAAATATTGTTTCACATTACACATAGCCGGGCCATGGATTTCCTTGCCCAGGATGTTGTGGGAGATCTAAGTTTGTATAGGTTCAGAAATGGTTGGACAAAGTTACTGAAGAAAATTCTATCAAAGGTTATTAAATGCGAAAACATCTCTTCTGCTTTGAGAGCAAACCTTCCTTCTCAGATGGTCTGTATGAGGAGAGGCTGTTCTTTTCCCTGTGTTGTGACAAGCCACCTCAGGGCCAGCTCCTGGTCTGCAGCTTAGACGGGGCAATGGATTTTCAAGGCTCTCTGTCCTCAGAGCAAACTGCAGAATTTCACTTCATAATGTCAGCAACAGGTTGGAGTCTAAACAGAGCTGGGGAGGGGGCTCCCCCTTCTCCCCACCTCCGCTCCGCTGTTTATTTGACGCAGCCCACCTGTGGCACTGGAGGAGATCTGGGAGGCAAACAGCTAGGGGATGGGGGACGGCATTTTTCAGTAGCTTAAAACAGAGAGAGACCAGGATGAATGGAGCTGGAGTCAAATGTTGCCCTGGGGACGTAGGAAGCTTATAGAGATGGTGATATAATGTTGATCTAGTGTTCTCTACAGTGTGAGTAGAATTTTACATAGCTATGGCTAAAAACAGTTAGTTTTTCATTAATTCATTTTTTTTATGTGTAAAAAGCTCCCCAGGGAGCCCTATGGAACAGAATACATATGCCTTTTCAGCCTGTTATGACATCTGAACTTATACAGAGGGCTGTCGCTGGATTTTTCTAAACATGCTTCTTTTTCACCCAGATGAAAACGAGAGAGGCTGGTTCCTGTCAGTTGCTCAGTCTGTCAGATTTTAAGTCAGTCACACCAATCTGGAAGGCTGAGTGGTACATTAAACCTAAACATCAGCCCAGAATTAAAATACCTGAACCAAACACTGAGAGCATTAAGGGACCGCTGGGGGCAGGTATCTGTCCTTGCTCTCCTGCCTGGGATGAGGTCAGCTTGTTGCACAGACAGACACACACCCCTCTGCTCCCTAGGAGAGGGAAGATGTGCAGGACATGCTATGTCATCCATACGGTTGGAGAGGCCCAGCATGGAGAAGAGATGACCTTGAGTAGAGAGAGGGTGGCCATATGTAAATTTACATTCCCTTTGTAACCCAAAGGCATTAAGAAAATTAGTATTTGTGTTGCTTTTCTCACACGGCTGGAATTTCCTTTTATATCTCAAACCTGCCAGAGGTGAGGACTTCTGGAAATCCAGCTGAAATGGTGCTTACATGGAACGGAGGGTGGATAGAAACCCGCTGTTGGAAAACCTCCAATGACTGATGCCTTTCTGAGCATTCACTCAACATGAATGATGTAAGAAATACAGAAGGTAAATGCATGATGACATCAGAGCCATCCAAGCTACATAAACACCAAAATAACTGCCCACCACAACAGAGCAGGAAAAAAAGTATCTGAGGTATTTTTCTCCTGTGCTTTCTTCATTAACAGTCTGCATGGCATATGGAAGGCAGAGGTTGCGGATTAGGGTGTGAAATTTGCTGGCTTTCCTTTTACTCCTCCTGCAACCTGTACCTTTCAATTATTGTATCTTGTCATTAATCTAGACTGCACTCCTTTCAGGGCACTCCTTTCACCAAACTATTGGTGCTTGAGTAGAGATTCTTACTTGGCTATATGGCTTCTGGCATTATCACAGAATCACAGAATCGTCTAGGTTGGAAGAGACCTCCAAGATCATCTAGTCCAACCTCAGCCCTAACACTAACAAGTCCTCCACTAAACCATATCACTAAGGGCTACATCTAAACGTCTTTTAAAGACCTCCAGGGATGGTGACTCAACCACCTCCCTGGGCAGCCCATTCCAATGCCTAACAACCCTTTCAGTAAAGAAATTCTTCCTAACATCCAACCTAAACCTCCCCTGGCACAACTTTAGCCCATTCCCCCTCGTCCTGTCACCAGGCACGTGGGAGAATAGACCAACCCCCACCTCTCTACAGCCTCCTTTAAGGTACCTATAGAGAGCAATGAGGTCTCCCCTGAGCCTCCTCTTCTCGAGGCTAAACAACGCCAGCTCCCTCAGCCGCTCCTCATAAGACTTGTTCTCCAGACCCCTCACCAGCTTGGTTGCCCTTCTCTGGACTCGCTCGAGCACGCCCATGTCCTTCTTGTAGGAAGGGGCCCAAAACTGAACACAGTACTCAAGGTGCGGCCTCACCAGAGCCGAGTACAGGGGGACAATCACCTCCCTAGCCCTGCTGGCCACACTGCTTCTTATGCAAGCCAGGATGCTGTTGGCCTTCTTGGCCACCTGGGCACACTGCTGGCTCATATTCAGCCAACTATCAACCAGTACTCCCAGGTCCTTCTCCGCCAGGCAGCTTTCCAGCCACTCATCTCCCAGCCTGTAGCTCTGCTTGGGGTTGTTATGCCCCAGATGCAGGACCCAGCACTTGGCCTTGTTGAACTTCATACAGTTGGCCTCAGCCCATCGCTCCAGCCTATCCAGATCCTCCTGCAGAGCCTTCCTTCCCTCAAGCAGATCGACACACGCACCTAACTTGGTGTCATCTGCAAACTTACTGAGGGTGCAATCAATCCCCTCATCCAGGTCATCGATAAAGATATTAAAGAGGACCGGCCCCAGCACTGAGCCCTGGGGGATGATGATGATTATGGGGGATGATTATGATGCCTGGGCATGCAACAGTATAGCAAATGACAGCAAAAATACAGGCAGAAAGATTAATTGTGAAATAGTTTGTTAATTTTTTTTTTGTTTGTTTGTTAATTAAATAATGATCTCAGTGAACCCTGTAGTGGTGAATGTGATTTTATGGGAAAATGCCATCATGGCAATACAGTACTGTATATTAAATGAACTAGTGATAGTAAGAGCACCGTGCTGGAAAGAGATGGAGTATCTTACAATAAGCACTTTTAAGGTCTGATGCTATGCTTGGAGTTGAAAAGCAATTGTATGTTGCAAGGAAATAAACTGTTACTTTTTCATTCAAGGAATTCACACAAGGGACATGCAGCCAGTGAAGGTGTTTCAGTGGAAGTGGACTTTCTCTAAAAGTGTTTTCATTTACTTGATTTACAAGCATCCTTATTTAATATTCTCTGACATCTAATATTAATAGATTGGCCCTGAGCACAGTAATCAGCTCACTTGCAAAAGGATTCTGCTATATAACCCTAAGGGAAGAAGCTGTTATTTTCAGCAGGTAAACAGAAAACCAGGGCATGAAAAAGGAAGGACACAGAAGTAGAGCCTAAGTGAGTATAGCTAATAATGCAAACATTTGAGTTAAACCAAAGTTTTAAGGGAAGAAACTTTCTACTAGTGCAAATAGCGGTGATGCAGATGGACCGTATCTAATAGTTCTAACCACAGAGAATTATTTTTCTGTATCCATGCATGCCTGCCAGCTTGGCAATGGAAATTTCCTAGATATACATATTAGAAACACAGCATACAGTTCCCCTCCAGCAACACAGTGGAATAAACACAAATCAGACTTTGGACCTGCTTGGTTCGGAAGTTAGGAAGTTGCTTCTGTGATGGATAAGGCACTTTGATTTACAGGCTTTTTCCCTTCTTGAAAATGTAGCAGTGAGCACCACAGAGCACACAGACCATGCATGTTGTCAGCAAGGTAGCACTGTGACAGACAAACAATAACTGAATGTGCTGTTACATTTGCCCTGGTTTCTCCTATACATGTACCCAGAGCTCTCCAAGATGCAAGGTTTTCCACTGTATTGAAAAATACTGTCTTTAGAGATGTTTTGTGCAATTGAAGGAGTGAAAATTAAAGCTTTTGGGGTTAGGCTTCTCCCGTTCTCTGCTTTGGGGGAGTTTGGGGGCATAATAATTTGAACAGTCTAAAAAAAGGAAAATAAAATGTTGCAAACAGTCTTCACGACTTGTCAGTGGAAAGCTGCTGAGCTGTTTTAACTGTGCAAAAAATATACTAATTTTCCAGAAAGAAGGATAAAAGTGTTCTCCTCTTATGGAGAGATATGACTCTTTTACAGCATACCTCCAAAATCCTATCTACTCTATTTAAATGCAGCCCAGGTCACCTCCTACACATGATGGGAGAACAGACAAGTATTTATTATTGTTGTACTTGTTCTTTAAACAGAGGAAATGGTACAAGTTTATCAAGCTTTTTAGCTTTTTTTTTTTTTTGGTTAAATGTATATTAGATCAAAAAATCAATCCAGATCTTACTTTAAATGGATGTGTGTGTCTAACTTCTAGCAGTGATGTTAATGGCAAGGCAGATTAGAAAACTGAAAAAGCAGTAGGTGAAGAGGAGTTCATACAAAAAAAAAAAAAAAAGGGGTGGGAAAATATCCAAGCAAGCGGCATCAGCAAGAGAGTTTATAATTGAATTAAATGATGAAAAGAGTAATGGGTCAAGTGATGAAAACAACAATACAGCCTTTCAAGGCAACAGGGATTAGAAAAGCCATCTTCCAACTCGCACAAAATCGGTCCTTCATCCTGCTAACACAAGAGCGATTGTAAATTCTGTTGATTAAGTTTGCATGCAATGAGATATTAGATTTGCTCTAAGATCTGCAGTGCATAGTTTAGCAACTATGCCACAAATGCACAGTGAATATTCTGATTAGTCTTATGCCCATAGGATGTTTATGGAGCACAAGTGTGAGCTGAGGTCATCATACAAAAAGTGCACTAGGGAAATATTAAGATTGTCCAAAAGTCCTTTCATTTTTCCTGACCTTTGTGTGACATTATGATACAGGCTGTCAAATTTAGCATACAGGCCAATAATTGCTGTATAGACATGACAGAAGCAAAGCCATCCCTAGTGTCTGACAGCATCTCTGCCTGAACCCATCCTGCAGCCCTTCCTTCCCCGTCTCACACTCCTTTTTCCCCTTCATTCCTTACAGGTGGAATTGTCCAATTCCTGATTCTCCCATGAAGAATTTTAAGTAGAAATTTTGTCTTAGTATTTTAAATGCTTTTCCATTTTCTAAGTTACTGTACACCTGTTGTCTGGTTTACTTGATAATTCCTTCACATCGTGACAGCCTCGAGAATTAAGTATACTTAGGAGAAAGTATGCAAGAAGAAGGAAAACATGTAAACTTTTTGTGTACATACAGCAGCATTACGTGTTTTAAAATGGCTATAGCTGTGACAGGCCTCTTCCTATGTCTTTTCTTATCAAAAGGCTACTAAGGATCTGGAGAAAGGTTTGAGTTTTGTGATATGATATTGTGCATGTTAATCATTCTATTACTGCAATTTATGGTTAAAAGAGCTGCACAGCAGTTTAGAGCAATAAACCTTTAGTCACTCACTTTGCCTGTTAGCAAGATGGAGTTTACGGTCCAGATCACTGAGCTACTTGCACTGTTTCCTGTTTCTTTTTTTTTTTCCCATCTCCTTGGCACCACTTGTTTTTTTTCCAACAGTTCAAAATCACCCATAAAACATAAGCAATTGCCAGCAGTTTATATATGAGGTAATAGTACTATAATACGATCATTCTGGGCTTGGAAACTGCTCTATTTTTCGCAGAAAACAGCAGGATAGACCTAATTACGCTGCATCAAAAGAAGAAAGTGATACAGAGGTATTAAGAGAAAATATCTTTTCCTAGACCATACTGACACGAAGGCTGGAACTGAATTAAGGAAACCAATAGGCTGATGAATTAAGCAAATGAGCTTCCAACAGAAAGAGGACTGATTTAATTAGTAACAGCTACGGAAGCGGTTACTTTTTGCCTTATGTGTCTGTATGGTAATCCCGTACCAAAATTTTCCTTAACAGGTTTGCAGCACTGTTCCAGAAACGTAGAAGAGGATCTAGCTGTACGGTGACCTCTCTTAAAACAGCACCCCTGTAAGCGTTGTGTCTGCGTGTGACAGTGTTTGTGTACTGACTGCTTCACTGGTGATCAAAAGGCTTGGAGAGATCTGGTGATAAAAACATATTAATTAACTGTACTGCCAAAGTATAATAAAGGATCAGCAGTGATGGTTCAGTTTATATGACCACTTTGTTACATTTTAGCATTAGAGCTAGCTAATATTTGGACTCTGACACGAGAGACACTGCATCATGTTCTTTAAGTGTTATATTAAGTTGAATTGTTAAAATCCTTCACATTTTTTCCTATATCTGTACTGCAGTGGCTGACACAGAGAGCTGCTAAGCCAAAAGAACAAGACATTCCTAAATGAAAAAATACGAACAGCAAGGAGCACGGGACTGTGTTTGATGCATGAAGGAGCTACAAATACTGACCAGATAAAATTCAGCCTTACTATCTCTTGCTTTGTGCTTCAGATGTTTGAATATGCTAGGAGACTAAAGGCTTCAAGTGCTGCAGCAGGAGTAATCTGGAGAGCAAGAAGCATCGCCCGAGTGCTGGGACTGTCAGCTGTCACATTCCTACCTGGTCTGGCTCTCGGACAGAGCGGTGGCCAGAGGTCTGCGAGTGCCTCCAACACTGTGCACGCCAGCAACAAACTTCCAAAACGTGAACACCACATAGCTTGGGTTTTCTTTTAACATTTTAACATCGTCATCATCAATCAACAAGCATCAGAGTGGCTGGTTTTGCCTGTAATTTTAACTTAACTCGGCTGGAAATATAGTACTTGGGAAGTGCTGGTTTTGTTCACTTTTTTTCTGCTTTTCCTCTGAACTCTTGACTGAGTTAACTGTTGCTTAAAGCTGAATAGTATGCAAGGTGGCAGTCAGTGCTTTCTGTAGTCTGAGAAGTAATCCCTCTCACACTGTGTCTCCACAGCTATGCAATGAAAGCGAGCAAGCTTCTCTCTGTGGGCAAATTGATGCAGTTCTTCTCACATCAATGAAAATCTGGCTGTAAGGAATTGTGTAGCAAGTGTTTCTTATTTTGGATATTTTCTCTTTTTAGACCGCTTGTGACTATTGGTCAGTCAAACACTTCCCGCAATCTGGGAACACTCTGTTATGGAGATACTGATACAAATATCCTTGTTCCAGCTAATGCAATATTAAACGCAGAAGAACTTTACAGTTTTGTGATATGCTTTCAAGTCTGAAAGGAACTCATTTTTATTAAGGAACATGCCAGGGGTCTGGAAAGTGTCATCATATGAGATGTAAAAATATGTTGTACAGCAAATATCTTGACTTTTCAGAGTATGGGTCATTTTGGAGGGTGGCCTGGTGGACGTCTGGTTTTAGGTTTTGCAATCAAGTACCCTTTTTTGTTTTCATTTCTAAAGCTACTTCCAGTTCCATAATGTTTTTGTCAAACCTTCCTGCTTTGTAGAGCTCCAAGTTATGTTACGGGCTCCTGACCCAACTTAGGATACGTGCACAGAGCCAAGTCTGTTCTCTTACATGCAGCTCCAGAAAAGGTCAGCTTTTTCTCATTCACTTATCCCCTTGTCTTTCTATTTCTACATGAATCACTTCATTGGTAGGCTATAATTTATAGCTTCCTGCCTATAATATAAATATAAAAGCTTAATTTGACTGACATGAGTTGTCTGTGTGCAGGGGACACACTTAAAGGTAATCATGTTTTCATTAGTCAGGTTTACAAGCCTGCTCTTGCACCCCTCTGTCTTAAGTTTTACCTTACACAAGAAGATAATAAATGAAAAAAAGAATAGTGTAAGCGAGTATGACAATTAAAATGGGTGGCAAGGGGGAGGGGGATCTCTTCCTTGGTAACCTTTTCCTTTTTTCTTGGAAACTTAATTAACTCCAGATGAATCCTGTAAAACTTCTCCGTAATGAAATAATCTGCAATTTCATAGAATCATAGAATCATTTAGGTTCGAAAAGACCTCTAAGATCATCTGGTCCAACCTTCAACCTAGCACTGCAAAGTCCACCTTTAACATTTGACTACACATATTTTGAGGACCTCCTGGGATGGTGACTCAACCACTTCCCCAGGCAGCCTGTTCCAATGCCTCACAACACTTTCAAAGAAGAAATTTCTCCTAATATCTAACCTAAACCACCCTGGTGCAACTTGAGGTCATTTCCTCTTGTCTTATCACTTAGTGCTTGGGAGAAAAGCATAATCTGCACCTCACTATAGCTTCCTTTAAGGTAATTGTACAGCATGATAAGATCTCCCCTGAGCCTCCTCTTCCCCAGACTAAACAACCCCAGTTCCCTCAGCTGCTCCTCACAGAACTTATGTTCCAGGCCCTTCACCAGCTTCGTTGCCCTTCTCTGGACATGCTCCAGCACCTTGATGTCCTTCTTGTACTGAGTGGTCCAAAACTGAACACAGTACTCGAGGTGCAGCCTCACCAGAGCAGAGTACAGGCACACAGTCACTCCCCTGGTCCTGCTGGCTACACTGTTCCTGATAGAAGCCAGGATGCTGTTGGTCTTCTTGGCCAATTGGTCATTCAGAGTGTTAACTCTTTATGCTTTGGTGAAATAAATAAGAAATAAACACATAGTCAGCCTTGTGGACATGAAATTAAACAAAACAAAACAAAACAAAGCACCTCCCCCCAAAAAAAAATAATTTCACGATATGGGAGGCAACATGCATTGAAATTTGGGATAGGGGACCAGCAGGAATGCAGCAACATGTCTGGGTAAAACAGGAAACCCTAAATCCAGTAAGCTGCTTTGTAATTTAAGATGCTGTTCTCAGTGTCTGTACTGTTAGTAGTGTGTAGTTTCTGAAAGCCAGGATGACACAAAACCAGTGTGGGAAGGAGGGAAGGAGGCCTGCAGTGTGGGATTGTTTGGCTTTAATGAAGGATAGCTGAGAAGTTAATTGTACCCACGCTTATTTCTATGAATGCAGGTAACATGATCCTGTGACATCTACGGACAAGACTCACTCCTCAGCTTCCTGTTGCACTTGGCACTGGGTGTGTTATTGTTCACAGACTCGCAGGAGACGTGAACACTACGGCGGCAGCAGGCAGCCCGGGTTTCCTTCCCAGAGCTTCAGCTTCATAGCACTGATCAGGTCTCTTCCACAAAGCCCACACATGCTTTCCCCAGGAACAACCTTGTGTGATATCCCAGAGCCAGTACGATACAACTTTCTGTTAGCAAAGTAGCTGTGTACCTTGCAATGCAATTCTCTTATTTTAGGTATGAACTGGAAGCTCCAACTCATATAGTGTAAGGAAAAGCAGCCACTGCATTCATCTCCCAAAGTAAATGTACTGGTGTTAGAGCTTGCTGTCTTCTTCAGTGTCACCATAATTTGCATTAGCCCAATAAAGGCAAAGCCTGAGAACCATCACAGAAGGAAACACGAGGGACTACGTCTACCATGAACATACTTTGCCTCATCATTTGTTTTCTTTACGCAACTTAATCCTTAATTAACCTAAAGGTCTCTTTGGCATCATTTTACCTGGTATTTAAACACAACAGGGAGAAAATCATTGTTTTGCATGGATGCTGTCAAAACATCAATTAGAAAAAGGAGGTTCCTTTAATGTATAACCACCTTGACAATAGGAGAGAAATTAGTGCTAATTATAAGCACGCTCTATACACATTCTTTTCTTGAAATACTGTTCCCAAATATCTATTGGAAATCCATCAGCTTCTACAGATAAAATAGACCCACTTTGCCCCCAGATGTTGATGCATTCCAGTCAGGTTGGTGGTCTTCATTTAAACTGAACGTATTCTGGCTTTTCCCATTACACGTCAGAACTGGAAACCTCCATTAATAGAGGGCGAGCTCAGAAATGCCAGAAACACCTGCATCAGAGCCTGCCTGCTTAGCTACCTGGGTCAGAAAAACACTCCCAAGGTAGACAGAGGTTTGGTTAGTACAGCATGTCTAGCAGCTGCCTTTATTTGAAAGACCCCTAAGCAGAGGACTCTTAAAAAGTTGACTTAAAGCAGTGGAAAGCAAAACTTTTTTCTCTTCTCCAAGAATATTCTCACTGGAATACAGGAGCCAAGTGGTGCAGTCTGTGAATGGCTGCCTCACTATGAATGACCAAAAATTGCTGATTGCACCGTGTTTTGCGCTAGATCATGACACAATTTGTTGATGTTGTTGTTGGAGCTCCTAATAATCTTATCTATTGATGCTTTTCGAACATGAAAACTGCCCACTGAATTTTCTGCAATTTCTAAAATGTCATAAGCTGAGCAATAGGCACAGAACAACCAGGTTTCCAAAGCCTGACTTTGGCATTTCATATATATTAAAGTAGAATACGCGACTCTTGGATTTCGTGCAAGAGTAACCACTAAAACAGTGGGGACATTCATCCGCTGATATCAGCACTATAATCTTGTGATGCTTTCCTTCATTTTTACTTCTGAAGTTTGAACGAAGAGATTCTCATGAACTATTAGTTGGTTTCAGAGCCCAAGACAACACTAGACACTTTAAAGAAAACATCACAGACCTGGGTGAAATCTTGCACAGAAGCCAGTCAGTAGAAAAGCTCCCAAAATGTAAGTCAACCCAATATTTAGCTTAAGGTCCTAGTTTCAAGTAGCTGTATTCCCACACTCTAGATGAGAGGCCAGTACTGTGGCTCTGAAGACCTTTCTCGACTCCAGATTTTCATTGGTATGGATGAAAGACAATCTTCACACAAGTTAGCTTTCCTAAATTACTGCTCTTGGACGATAATGTTGTGCAATCAGAGCCAAATTAAAAAGGGAAAGAAGACTGTTCTCCAATTGTTTTGCACTGGAAGCAATATCAGAATCTGTTGTGCCTCAGTAAGGTATACTGCTAAAAAAAGGCTACAAAACGTCACTGGTCATTTATTTCTGAGTCTTTTATTTCTGTCCATGTATGAAATTTTATAATTCCATTGTAAACAAAAATATACGTCTAAGCAAATACAGTTAATGAGAATTTCAGAGATTTTTTATGCATGAAGATGTATTTGGAAACTAGTAGATGTACCAAAGCCTATCCGTCCCCTATTCACCTATACATAAATGAATCTGAGGCAAAATTACTTCTGCATTGTATTTTTGTGGTTTAAAAAGCACCTTATTGATTATTTAAAAGCACCTTATTATTGATCAGCACAATATGAGATTGAGATACAAGATATACATATTTCAGCAAAGATAACATGCGTAGTGATAGTACTGAGCATTTAATGAACCCAAGACAAGATGAAACTGAAAAACATCTCAGATCTAAGATCTCTTATCAAGAGAATCTGAGACTGACAGAGTATCTCCAAGAGAGATTCACATCAAACTAGCTTTGGTAATAAACTTTTGTTGGGACATATTTTATATCATACTAGGAAATAGGATTTCTCAGATCAGATTCTATCTTTTCCGTTCTTTAATTCATAGCTCAATTAAAATTCTGTAAGAAGAGCTGTGTACTTTTTTTTTTTTTTCCTGAGATCATTCTGAAAAAATCAGGGTAAAGATATTTCAGGTTAGTTTAAAATGGCTCTTAAAATCAATTTCCATCAAACAACAATGTTCAGAGCATTGTTTTGGATTAAGTGGAACATTTTTAACAGAGATCAAAATATTTCCTTTTTTTGAAGGAAAAAAAAAAAAGAAAAATTTTGAAGACAGTTTTAATGATCTGAAATGTGAATCCTGATTGGAACTAATTTTACAAATCAGATGAATTTTATTGGAACAGGACTGGCAGGATTCTTACCAGAAAAAAAGTTGGTACAATAAATAATAATTCGTCAAAGATTTTGGTTAATCTGAGTGCACATTTTTTTTAATCAGGCAAAATTGTCCACTTCCATCCTGATGGTGATTTCAGACTGTAGTCTCAGTGGACAAGTCCGAAAGCTAAACAGGACTGTTTTTTGGCCAAAGGTAGAATAACTAAGCCACAACAGCAATGTTGGGTTAAGTTAATTTGGAAATTTGGCCTGTTTAGTAATGGTCAGCTATGTGCATTGCTCAGCTCCACTAAACAGTTCATGATTCAGAGGAAATCTGATTCAGTGGCATGCAATGAAAATATCAGATTTCATTCTTTCTTCCACTGAGCAAGTGTAAAGTCAGCATTTATTAGTAGTGCAATCATATCCTTTGTATTTTACCAGATAAGTATTTTCAGCCAATCTTTCTTTAATAGTGTTCTAACTGCTAAAAAATTATAATGTAACAGCATTCAAAAATAGTACTTTTTGCCATCTCCAGCTAGCTGAGATACTCTGCCTCATCCTGGTGGGAGCTGTACTATCTCATACTCAACCTGTACTCATTTTTGTCAATTCACATCAGGCCCAGAGTAACACATAGGAATGCAGGACAGGGGAGGACATCCTGAGCAGAGTTTGTCCCAGTGCTCTTGTTGGCACCATGTCATATAACACCTTCCATAGATTTGTCAAGCTCCATCTTACAGTAGCTCAGCTGGGCACAAGACCACTCATCCTTTTGGAAATGCCACCTAGCACACTGGCTGTTAAAGTACAGCCAGAAACCCTTCAGAGCTGTCCATCAATGTAGGTCCCAACTTCCCACCAGAGCGTACATATGTGCATATATATATATTTACATGTGGCCCTGATTCTTCATGCCAGCAGATCCAGTACCTGCACTATGGGCAAGCCTACCTAACATATTGCTGAGAGCTCTAGGATGAAAACCCTCCCTTGAAAGCCTCCCTCTGAGGTGCTGGTGGCTGTCCCACTTCTCCTGAAAAGATTCAAAATGAAGGAATAGGAAGTCATCACTCCCAGCATAAGCTGGATTCCTCATCTCCCTGGGCTTGCATGGGTTCATAAAAAACCCTTACACCTCAGGACTTTCTTCCCTTTCAGCTGCGTCTCAGAAGTGAGCCACCACTCTCCAGGAGCATCTCACGTCTTAGGGTTTCAACAGTCCAAAGAGAAGGACAACAAGGGCTCAGTCCTGGGCTTTGATTTTGACTTAATGTCCACTGTGATCTCATCCAAAGAACAAAATTAACTGCCTCTGATAGATGTTCCCAATGTTATTTTATGTATCTATCAAAAATACTGTGTTGATCTGAAACCACACCAAGCCAAACACATTCCACTACTGAAGTGGTATCAGATCCAAGAGAAAAATCCCAGGGTATTATAAGGAAACTTTCTACTGATTCAGCCTGTGCTGGCCTGAGCCCTTATTTGGCAATTCTCCTGAATGATGAAAAAGGCAAAAGCAGCATGCATCTTCTCCTGGGAAACAGAAAGCATCTTGTCTGCCACTCATTCAAGCTTTTAAACAATAATTCTCCTTTATAACTGTGTATTGTTTCTGGCAATAATTACGGATATAAAGCCAGATAAGTTTGGTGTAAATTAGCATCACTCTGTGAAGTCACTGGAGCTGTGCCAGTATATACCAGTTGAAGGCATGGCATGCAATGTGATGTCCCTGGAGCTGTGCCAATATATACCAGCTAAAGACACGGCCCATATTTCTGTTCATCAGCATCTTCACACTGTGCTCCTTTATCAACAGCTGCTATGTGTTTCTAAAAACAGAATGCAGAGTCCTGCCTTTCAAGGTCTGTGGAGCACGGGCTGTTTTGTCATTACAAGGATTTTACAGGCTCTTTGAAAAAGAGACACCATATGTGATTACGGGTTCTGGGCCCCTTCCCAGTGCAAATAATAAGTAATAACTGTATTGGATCCATGCAGTATCTCTGCATGTCAAAGGTGGTTTCGACCAAGTGATCTGGCATACTTCAAAACTCTAAAAGATGCGGTGAGTTGAAGCTGTTCCCTTAGCTCCTCATACACAGTTATTTGATACACAGGAGGCTCTGACCACTCGCTGCACACACAAAAGACATCTGCAGCTCCCACCTACACCTGAGCTGCATTAGAAGACAGGTGCTCAGGCATAAGGGGTATTTATATTGATTCAACGAATAATGCAATTGCATATGCAAATGCTTGATGAATATCACTGTATATGTATTTGTAGATTTTTGAAGTAACACTTCTTTCCTTTCTTAAAACTAACCCACCAAATTCTAAGCTCCAGGGAAAATTATTAATGTTTGCATTCTGCAGTCACTGTGTTCTGCCCCATATTCCAATAGAGGACGGGAGCTTCACTCCTGGGTATTTACCACTTAATGTTGACACAGGTAGTAAAACTTTTTTTCTTTGCCTCATGTAATTTATTCTAGAGTCAGCAACACAGCTAAATCTTGTAGCTGCCACCCCCGTACTATTACTTGGGCTGGACCACCTAAAAGCACTGCTGTTGTGCAAATACTAATGGTGACAATTGCTAAGGATCAGTGTTTCCCAGCAGACAAAACAAGCTTTGTTCTGCTGATACATGCTTGCTTTTTGTTTGGTTGTGGGTTGGTTGTTTTGTGTTTTTTTTTCTTCCTCTGAAAGAGTGGTAGCAGAAGTGCAGCCTTCCCATTCTGTCTTGGAGCCTGGGACCAGAAGACTGTTGAGTGTGATTTCTTGCCTTATCTAAACCTCTCAGGGATGGTCGCTCGGGAACAGCCAGGCAATGCCACAGCCATTCCCAGACAGGAAAAAGTGGCCCCAGAGGAAAACTTCCAGCAGGTTTCTGCCTAAATGGATCTGACAGCTTTGCTCAGAGAAAGATGTTTGTCCCTGTTTATGGACGCGTCCTTTTCCCCCCGTACAATTCCCAGGATCAGCGGTACTTTATGCTGTGTGCCTGACTGTCTGGGTAGGGAGCTGAGAGTCCCGTGTCCCACAGGCAGTGGGGATGGGTGAGAAACAAAACCTCCAAGGCTGCTATTCGCAAAGGGCCTGAGCCTTTTCCATAACATTTCCATTATCCTATTTAAAGTTTAATACCCCAATGGTAGGAGTCTTTGCATTTCTTTCAGTGGAAGCAAGGTCAGCGGCTGCCCTAACCTGCACATGCATATGTATTTTCACATGAACCTTCCTCAGACTGCAAGACCAAAAGTTTCAAAAACATTTTGTGCATATTTAAATTACAAAATGGAAATCAATTGTTAATAAACCACTTTTCTGGATTCATGGATTTATTTTTCAAGTCTTGCTCTATTCTTTTCCCTGTCAGATGTGCTCGGGACTATACTGTTTTCAAAAATGAAATATTCTATGGACTGTGGTTTTGGTTGTCAATATTTGCATTGTGACTACATCCAGCAAAAGTAAATGAATCTTTAGCCAGAGCTTAATTTTAGAGAGCATATATGGTATCTTGTATGAAGATTTTCTTAATCAGTTGGATTTGTCTTGACTTTCAACTCCAGATAAGAAAATAGTCTATTTTATCACAAGATTTTACTGTGTGTGAGCTTTAGTGCCAATCAGGAATGGCTCCCAGTATCTTAGTTATTAAAGTCATATTTGCTGGTGATTATAGCTATTTCCTGCATAAAATGAAGTTTCCACAAATACTTAATAAGTCAAAAGAAGTCACATAAATGGCATGCCTCTGGAAATATGAAATAAATTAATATTTTTCTGAAGCTTGAGTATCTGCGTGCACTGGGTTCAATGTGTGCAGGAGCTTATGTTTATTCCTGATAAAATCTAAAACATCCTGGGTCTAATTAAACTTCCCTAAATACATTGTTCCCATCTTCCAAGATGATGAATAAAAAAAAAAATGCAATTTTCAAAGCTGGAACTAAATACTCTTCCCTGTCCTTTCCCAGTTACAGTGCCTGATGGGAGACTGTCTTTTGTTTCTGATATTTCTCAAGGAGATCCCTTGTTCTCATCTACCATACAAGTCTCAGGACAGCAATATAAACAACCCCCCGGCTGGATACTGGGGAAATGGCAAGGGTCAGAAGGCTCTATGTCTCATCTCCTCTTCCCGCACTGGAAGATACACACAGGGTCCTCGGTTTGGAGCAGCACAAGGCAGGAGCGGGGGGCTCAGCTCAAAGCAGAGACTTCAATCCTGGACTAAAGCAACATGGGCTCAGACCACAAAATTTGGCAGATCTACAGTTGTAGCACCCAATGCTTCTGGGTGGTTTGGTATTCAGGTTTTGGACGTGGATCCCAAGTCTAACAGAAAGTGAAAGGAGACGAGCAGTAAATCAGAAGGGATCTCTGTTTTTCAAACAGACCCCAGCTGATGTCCCCGCTTTCCTGCCCCTTCTGGTCCAGCTAGCAGAGCTCGGCCGCGCACACAGGCACTGCCCTGGCACCACACGCCTACATCAGCAGCCACACACATGCAGATGTTCCAGAAAACTGCTACAGCTGGAAAAAAAATATGTCAAAACCATGATTGTAGCTTTAATGCAGACCCTTATGTATATAAGGCAGGTCCGTATTGTCTTTAATAACCACGTACTTCCTTCATTCCCATGAGACTGCGGGGGCACATTAGGAAGAATATGAGGCATGGAAAAAATACATGGGATTTTGTCTAACTGTGGGCAAAGAGGGCTAAACAGATGGCAAGAGCTAATCTCAGTACTGATGGAAGACAGAGGTAGGATACGAGGACCTTGAAGGACAGGGGCTAATGTGGGTACATATGAGAGAGGAATGAATGAGTCAGTCACTCCTCTTTGGTGTAAAGGAGCCAGCCACTTTCCACCACTAGCTGGGTTTAGAAATCAGTCTTCTGCTGTGATCATAACATATAAACTGTAACTGCTCTTTAAAATCCTGGAATTTTTTAAAATATCTGCTGTTACTTTAGTCACCGTTTTTGCTGAGATTTTTCCTATAAAATTTTATATAAAACATATATCGTATATAACTTAAATTTTTATACATTCTTGTATAACAGATACCTTTTTATTTACTGTGGGTGTAAATAAGAGAAATAAGGTTATTGTAAAATTATTGATATTGAGTTCAGTCTACATATTTTAGGAACAATCTTTTGAAAGTTCACTAGACTGGTCAGAGATGAAAGGAACTTTAAAAAATGACCAAAAAAAAAAAAAAAAGAAGAAGAAGAAAGAAAGAAAACAGTGCTTTTTCTTCTCTTTCCCACAGCCTTGTATTTCTGAACTAAGTGCCTGAAGGGCTGAATCCAAAACTCTTTGAAGCTGTGGAGTGTTGTGATGTGGAGCTTTTGTCTGGGTCCTCTGGATGCACCCTGTGCTCCAGGTTTAGATGCCCACCATAGCCACCTACTGCAGAGAGGCTGTATTTGGTGTTTGCAAGAAGCTGATTTGGATCCTGATGGTCCTGTGTCTTTTATGTTAAATTTCTTACGTTGGGACAAAATAAGGTGTCTTTCCCTTGACTTCAATGAATGTGAGTAAAAAGAGTACTTTGGAATAGCCATAGTAACACTCAAGGAAGAAGCAAAATCTAATAATCCTCAGCAGTATTACAGAAAAAAAAATACACAAAGCAGATGAGAGAGACTTGAAGGAAAGCCTGGAATCCACAGTCAAAAAATAAAAGCATAATCCTTGATGCAGACAGAAACAATTATTTGCCTGCAGCTTTCCAACGGAAAGAACCACAAACTTGTGAACAAGGACAGAGCATGATCTATTTAGTTATTAGTGACCACACCCCAACAAGTAATGGGAGAGTTTTATTTATATTGAGCCAGATCCTAGCATCCTAATTCATTTTTAAGTCTGGCAAACTGTCATGAAGTTGATCAAAGGTAGCAATTGAAGGACTTGGCCCATTGTAGCTTACAAACAGGCGTCCACCACATAATTCCCTGAGTAAATTTGGCCAAATGGGTTTGGGCAGCTGCAAATTAGAATGGAGTTGTGATGGTTTGTTCTCCTTAATGAAAATCTCATTAAAAATCCCAGAGATAAAAATGATTTGCGGCAAACAACATAGTCAAGGCCCCCAGTGTCCACCTGACTCATTACTCACATTTGAGAAGACTTTCTTCCCCATCTAACCAAGCTTTCAGCAAACACTTCTGTACAGAGCAGAGTTTTCCTCTTGCTCCCAGGAGGTCAGTTAAGCTAGACATTGCCCTGAAGGGGTGTGACGTGTTTGTCTTGTGTACCCCAACAAGAAATATAATGGACCTCATCTAGCAGTGTTTGCTCCCACCTTCCAGCATTTTCACAGCTGGTTGCCCGTTCTCCAGCTCATGTACAATATCTTGCACACCACGTATATCACTGCTGGTTGACTAGAGGAGGAAGACAACTCCAAGTGTATTTGTGCACCCAGTCACCCTCCTTAGGGACCTTCTGGAGAGTTCACGGATTGAGGTGTGCTCCTAAAGAAGACTGGCAGGACCCAAAGTCCTTCGGCTACAGATAACACTGATGCTGAGCAGAGTATGATTGGCCTGCTTGCTACTTTCTCCTTGCTGTTTCTTCTGGAAAATATTTGCAGGTAGTTTGCCAGGCCTCGGGTTTCCTCCCATTGAAGGAGAACATGCAGGTGGATTCAACATTTCTGAAATGCACTGTGCAAATGCAGACATCTCCCCATGCAATGGTACGACTAACCTCTGAAGATGGGCATGAAGCAGCTGCCTTCACCTGCCCTCTCTTCCCTCACTGTGAGCCCTTGGGGTTGCTAAAAGATCCAAGACCACAATGCTTAGTCGGTTTCCCTCCTCAGCTGCCAGGGGACTTATCAAACACCCCCTGAAGTTTCTGACAGGCTCACGTTGGCCTCTGTGGGAGCTGGATTGGGCCCACAGGCACGGCTCCAAGTCTATTCCCAGAGAGGCAGTGTTTATGGCCTCTGGTAATTGGGAACTTGGAATCCCCTGCTCATTTCCAAACCTAAGGGCTCCAGCTAGGGCGTACAAAGTGCTTGAGCCATGCCAAGAAGCCAACTGGAATAATTTTCTTCGCGAGAGTTAATTATGTTAAATTGGGTGCCCTGCTCCAAGGGATTCAACCGCAGAGGCGAGTGAGAGAAAAGGAGTCCAGCCAGTTTTACATGAGCGATAGTGAAAACCGTGATTATGTTCGTCTGTGAGAAATGTGGGGCTGGCGAGCAACGCTCGCATGATGTAATCTTTGAGAAAAGGTTGCAAGGACCTGCTGCAACTCTCCCAGAAAGGCTTGGTCTTGTTGCTCCTGGATTTGGAGTGTGTGGCTGCCTGGGCACACAGTTCATTAGGGAGATATGTGTAAGGCAAACAAATCCCACTCCAAGAGCATGTTTATCTCATGGCACAGAATGCCATATGCCCACTGATCAAAGACTGTGGGAACAGATGCTGTTAGCGGAGCAGCAGCTGCACTCAAATCCTGTCCACACCCTTCCTGTTTGCAGTGGCCTACCCGGGGGCTATTATGTTCCCAACAGGGTGATGACTGCCCCGCTCCCACCCCTCCTTCCCCCCGCGGCTGCCGCTCTCCGGGGAGGGTGCACCGGCGCTCGCCTCGCCGTCTGCCTTCGGGTTCTCATTGTTTCATTCGGAGGTGCAGATAGTGGGCTAGACACTCCTTGGCTAGTGCTTTGATAAGGGTCTGGAAATTGTTCTCATGTGTTAGACAGAAGCCTGCCTGAAAGAAGGAACCATACCCAAAATAACAAAACTGACCTCGGAGGTCAGTATTTTCTTTTAAGGAAGGAGCTCGCACCCATCCAGATTGGAAAAGAAAAAGGTCACTGAGGCCAGACTGTTTTCTATTGCAGTGGAGTAAGGAGCCAGTAAATTTAGTGATGTTACTGCACATTCCTGTGCTGCAGGTGTTCTGGAGAGTGCATTCCAGCTCTGCACACAAGAAAACCTCTATTTCCTTGTTGTCCTGCAATTCCACTGCAAGTCTGGGTCATTTATGTCAAATTCGGCGTAACTAAATTATCCCTAAATTTAAAGAACAGTAGCGTAGTTTTTCTCGTAACAGTGTAGAAAAATGTGCACTCGTTGTAAAGGGAGATGCCTTGGAAAACAGATGTTGAATAAAAAGATCTGAGTGAGAAGGAAGCGTGTTCCTTTTCAGCCTATCTCATAACCTTTGATCAGTCCATTAGTTTGGGTTGATTCAACCTGTAAAGCACAGCAGACATGACTCCAACTTCCACTCGTGAAAATCCAGAATAATTGCCATAGGCACCAATGGTGCTAATCAGTACAATTAAAGTTTTAAAATGCCTTCTGATTTACATCTGTAACAAAGAGAGAAGTCTTTGGTCTGACATTGTCAAGTGGTAACATCGGCATTCCTACAGGTGAAGCATTTCCCACCCTGCTTTCTGTGTGAAGCCTAATTAGTTTGGAAGAGTCATCATCTTCAAAAGACCATTTTAAATTCAATGCTGGCAGGTAAAGTTTGTGGTTTACTTTTCCATTGTGCTCACAACAGCAGAACCAACACAACTGGATATAATCTAAGATCACATCCCTCACTCAGGACAAATATGAAGTTATATCAGAACTCAAGAAAAAAGTGAAGATCAGGAGGTTGTTCCAGATTTCCCGCTAACTTAACTTCTCGACAAGTCTTTGGTTGCTGTATTATTTTCTCATACATGTGGGGAAAAAAAAAAAAAAAGAAAAAAAAAGCAGCAAACAGATTGATGGCAAAAAACAGTCAATTGCATTATATCATATCAAAGAGAATCATAGGATTCTTCAGGTGACCTAGATACAGTTGGCTGATAAATATAAAGCATGCCTTTAGTTTAGGATCTCATTAAGAGAAGAGATGATCTGAACTACTCTTTCGAAAACTGATTTGTTAATTAACTCATTCAGAATTACAGCAGAAAGTGGCAGACTCGCATGTACAACAGGGACTATGTTCTACCACAGGGCACCTATCCTATAATATGCTTGTCCATCTTCCCCCAAAAGATCTAGTCATTGATCACTCTTAGAGACAGGATATAGGATCATATAGAGAGGTTTTTCCATTTCTGATGTCCCCATCATCTTTGCATTACCCTTTTCAGCATTCATCTTCTGTCCTCACATCACACCACCAAGCCCCCTAGATGACTGCTTTTAATGGGAGTGCCAAACACACTGGCATCCATGGCAGTACCAAGAATAATAAGTAGTACTGGGATCTTTTTTTTTTTTTTTTTTTTTTTTTTAAATCTTAAGGTCCCTGCTGTGGTTTAGCCAGGCAAATTAGTAATTATTCCAAGAAGCTCAGACATGGTCTGTTCCCAGTATGCAGCATACTCATGGCCACTGTAGTTTAGAGGTTAGGAAAGTTCAATAGTCACAGACATGGCCAGACTGCATCTCCACCTTCAGGGACAGAGAATGGACTTGGGCACTGTTTAGTTTACTGATATAGATGTAGCCAATGACTTTAAAAAAACAAACAAACAAAAAAACCCTCCATGTTTTCTTGATTAACCTTTCCTTGAAATACTGCAGAGGGAAGCTCCCTGCCTAAAAATCTTAGATTAGGCTCTTGCTTTCCTGGGTGTTTTCCCTCTATTCATTTGTTATTTTCCCTAAGAGTCTATTTGTTCTCCCAGTTATTCTAGCCTATCTGCCTATTTGTGCAAGTAAAATTGTCGTTTCCCATTTCCTCTGTCTCTGTTATTTCCTCTCCCATCATCTTCTTACGCTGTGACATTTGTGGAAGGTGCTTTCCTTTCTCATCTCAGCCATGCAGATGGGAATGAGGAGGAAGACAGGCTCTGCCCAGTGTTCAATGTTGGATGCTCTCCTGTGCAAGGACTGGCCCATGCTGTAGCCATGTGCTGGAGGTAAGCTATCACAAACAGGGTGGTAAATTGGCAAAGCGTTGAAAAGCAATTCTTTGTAGATATGGAGGGCTGGCAGGCCCATCTGGGTTATGCCGACTTTCTGCACAGCACTGGTCACAGGATTTTAGCCATATCTTGGAGATCAGGTCCAACTTAAAAATCTGAGTTGTTTCTGACAGTTTGAAAATATGTTAGACTTAAAAGGCAGTCAGCATTCAGCCAGGAGGGAACAGGGTTGGGTACTGATTTCTGCTGTTACGATTTGGGCTTTAGTTTTTTCACCCAAAGCCTCTGTAAGGCAAGAAGCCTCTGCCCTGGCCTGTGTGGTTTGCTTTCCTGCATCAGGACACAGCAAAGTATCCCCTAGGCACTAGCATCAGGATGGTGCAAAATATCTCCTAGGGCACCAAAGAGCATACTGTCAGGATGGGATGCCCAAATACAAATGCTTTGAATGCCTTCCCACTGAGGGACAAGGGTACAATCCCCAGGTCTCTTTTCACTGACTGGTAAGACTAAGAGGATCATCTAGGTAAGAAGGCCATTGGATGCAAGGTGACATCTGGTGCAACATACCCCTCTCATTTTGCTCAGAGGAGGAGTGCCACAGGACAGACTGATTCTCTCTGGAGGAAGACCGAAACTTCCCAGAATTAGTCTTGGCCCTGACAGCTGGAATTGGAATAGGATTTCAGATACACTTCCACGTTTTGTGTTTCCCATTAGCTGACCATAGATGGCTTTCTGATCAGAGCACTCAGCACGCATCGCTGAAGGTGTGGAGGAGTGTAACTCCGGCCTTTGGATCACATGCTGTGGGGCAAGAACCTGATTTGTAGGTGTGTGCATCTTTTTCTTGGATATAGCACCAAACAACTCTACTAACTGAAATACAATTCAGGGAGCTAAAAGCCACTGAAGTAAAGAAGCAACACAAATATGAATGAAATTGCTGTCCTGAGACTGCCATCCCCCTGCCTAGGCCAGGTCAAGAAAACAACAGGAACGAATATGAATATTTACAATACAACACAATCAAATAATAACACCAAGATATTCTGGAAGACAAGAAGACCATTGTGTGCATGTCTGCATGGGTATGCACATATGGCAAGTAGATGCACATACCCACACAACCCATTGCAGAAGGCATGAGGTGCTAGAATGCTGCAAAGTCTGGTGGCAGGGAGAAGTGACATTTTGGTGTGCTTTCTAGTTAATAAATCAAAAAGGTTTCTCAAACACCCAGCATAAGATAAGAGACATTATATATACACAGCTGTATGTTTCATCCACTGAAAAGCTGTTTCTGGCAGAAAGGCAGAGGACAGCATGGCGTACAAGAGCTCCAGATAGATTTTTTTCCATTTTGAATATTTTGTTGTTGTTTGATTGATTTTTCTTTCATTTTGTTTTATGTGGGGGATTTTTAAAAAATTATTATTTTTAACAGTGAATTAATTTTACTGAATAACATACAAAACTGGAGAAGTTAATAAGTTTCTTTTTGTCTTGATAGCTATTCTGGGACCAATCTCTCTAAAATATTAAGATTTCCTATGAAGTACTGCCAGTTATTGCATAGATTTCACTTAGGATTCACATCCAAAGAATGAAGAGTTTGATACAGAAAATGTCTGTTTGTGCCAGGAATTATAGTACTGTTGTCACAGGAGCTGGTGTTGAGAATCTCCAAGACTGAGCTGACATTTGAAGAAATCTCTGTGTTGATACAAAATGAAGTAGTGAGGATCACAAGCTACAATGCTCTCCCTGGAAGGAGAAAGTGGGACACTCCCAGAACTCGCCTTCTGCTTATCTGGAGCCTTGACCCCAGCCTGAACCATTTGATCTGCATGCCTGCAACCGCTGGAAATTTATCTGTTCCAGCAGGAATTTGCCTGTGCCTCATGCACCCATCTTATAGTCCACTTACAAACTGGATTACGGGACTAACACTTCAACACTCACAAGTGGAAAACCTGAGAGCAGGTCATGGTCTCCATCACAGGCGAGGTGTAACAGAGTCAAGTGGGAGGTCAAGCAGAACTAGCTAGATGAGGTACAGCATATTTCATGACTCTTCCCAGTCATAGAGAAGCTGAGTGTTGTTAGTGTAAAAGGATCACCAGAAGTGTGTTTAGTAGTTTAATAATCAATAATTTAATTAAATATGTCATTTTACCTTCCTTCTATTCTTCTCAAATTTGCTCTTTACAGTACAGTTTTAGACAAGCAAGGAAATACAATTTGATGTTAATTTATCTTGTAGTACCCTGATGGCTGGATAGTATAGGTATTTTTCTGGCACTGACAGCCAGTTGTTTTCTACCTAAGTTTAAAGAAGCAGTCACAGTGTTTCTTTGGCAGAGATGACATACACATACACTGTATGTATGTGTTGTACCAGAAATTACAGAAAAGTCCTTTTGCAGAAGATGAAAATGGAGTTCCGTTTTTGGGTTTGAAGCTTGTTAGTATTCTCTTAAGAAAAGTTGCTGTGTTTACAAGAACCTGTGGCTCCTTGGAGTATATTTCCTCTGTTATACGGGTTCAGATTTAGCATTACCATTTATAGGCTTCATTATCTAGATCCTTCATAACATCTGAACTACCAACTTTCTCATTATTTAATATACTTACCCTTCCTTTTACATGTTCTCCAGTGAAACATTGCATAGGTTCACTTTAAGAAAGATGTTCCTCAATCTTGTAATTGCTTATCTGAATTGATTTGTTCAGATCATACATTAGAATCAAAAACAGAACAAAGGAGAAGAAATTAGGATAAAGATCAGTCTCCTAAACTGTGCAACAGGAAGCTCAAAATCTGATAACTTCCTTCACAAGGTAATCTGGAGGATCTCCCCTAGCCAAGTGCACCATAACTAGGGCATTAAATTTAATCTCATTTAATCTCATCACAGTTAGAGCACCTGTAGAAATTCTCTAGTATAAAACAGCTTGTTATTGATTGAACTTGAGCACAATGAAGAAGTGTTATCCTACCAAAGGAGACAGACACCCCAGATATTGCTGGGGCTAGGTTCACAAGAAGAATTTCAGCATTGAAACGCATGCAACTGTAGGCACACCATGCCGTGGTGGGTCCCCCAACATCCAGGCTGGGCACTGGGACATTGACAACAGCGTGGGAGAATCAGATAAATAACGAAGATGGGAAGGATGAGCACCATCCAGCCAGAGTGTGGGACTGCCCCTGCTAAGCAGAAGGACCTGCTTAAAACTTAGTAGGAATCTCAGCTGAACCTGCGAATAGTTGTCAACTCAAAGCATTTACATCCATAAACACCACTGAAATTATGAGCTAATCATAAATCCTTGTGTATCTGACCCGTAAGAACTAAGGTACTCACCACTGTGTGGATATCAATGGAGAAGCCAAGGACTTCTGAGGCCACCAGCTGCCCTCGCAATGTCCCAGGATATTTATACCCCCTCAGAGGAAATACACAGCAGCTGGCACTGCCTGAGCTGGCAGAGAGCACTGGGGAAGGAGCTGTCTCCATCCTCACAGAGGTCTGAAGACACGCTCAGTACCCAGTCAAGGTACTTATTCTGCCAGTGAGGGTGCAGGAAGACATCTGGGTCAGATGAGGATTAATAACCCAGAGGTCAGAAGACTCTTCAAAGTCATCACCCAAGCCCACCAGCATTCAGACCCCATGTTCAAATTCTTACAGCATACTGCAGCCTAAAAGACTGCTCAGGCTAGGGAGACTGGGTGGCACAAACTTCTCAAAAAGCAGTGGCAAGCTGCAGAAAAGAAAGAAAGGGACAAGCTATAAAATTATAATAGAGTTCTCTGAGAGGAGACTTGTCTTTCTTCTAAGAGGAAATATGAGCTGGATGACGTGTGTGTATGTGTGTGTGTGTGTCCAGTACATTATATTCTGGTTCACAATTATTTCCCCTCCCTCCTCTGCCATACTGGGATACTAGTAATTTTCCACGTCTACTGTATGTCAGTCGTAAGTCAGTGCTTAGAATACATTTATTTTTCAAAACTCCTGTTGCATCTGAATGTATTGATTCTTCCCACTGCATCACTACCAAGGATGCCATTATTCTAAGCCCAAACTGATGATTTTCTCTTGGTTGTGATTCATAAGCTGCTAGGCTTTTTATAGAGCTCAGTGTTTCTTAAGGCTTGTGCCGGGGCATTTTTCTTCCTTTGAATTTACTCTTTTGGCTAGGTGGCAGCCAGCAAATGCCATTTTTTTCAAGAAGTCAGGAGGAGCTTTCGCGAACAACTTCTCTAACAACTTCTTGAGCAGTTATCTACTGTAGAGAAGAGAGGAGTGAAACAGCATTTGGTTTAGTCTAGTGACACATGGCTTTCTAAATGAGAGGGCTCTGAATAAAATACAAATATCAAAGCCATGTGTCTGCTTGTGGGTGCCACATTCTTTAGGATCACAGTGGCCGTCTTTATGCACGAATGTCGCAGAAACTGCTCGGTTTAATTCCGCGTGAATGATGTGGCAAAATTGTGAAATATGGGGTGGAAAAGCGCCCTCAAAACAGTCAAAGAAACCGCCAGAGTGCTGGAAAGCAGCTATAGGGAAGCCAGTGCTGTCACTTTAAAATGGCGATGGGCCCCGGCGCCTTTGAAATCATTTATCACAGAAGCCGTAACATCTGCCACCATCTTGGATTCATTCGAGAAGTGCGTCTCAGTAGCCATTTTAAAAATGTTTGTTTTCAATTCAAAACGCATAATTAAGAGCAGGCCAGGGTAGAATATATGCCTTCAGCTGCTTTCCTTCACTCTGCTTCAGAACATGGCTTTTTCACAACTATGCGCTTTGAATTGAAAGCTTTCTTTTCTTTCTTTCCTTCTTCTTCTTTATTTTTTTTTTTCCCACTGGAGGGCCTGCTCTTTCTCAAGACTAAACTGAAAGTAAGGCTGCCGATTTCAAGGAGCTTCTTTGATAGGAGCCTGGGTGTCCTGGGGCTGGAGTGGGCAGCCGAGCCTCTCCAGGCCATGGCGCCTGGGCTGCTCCGGCCCACAGGCCACATCCGAAGAGCTGGGCTAGGCCCTGTGTGTGTTAACCCAGCATCCCGTTTCGTAAACAAGAGGCTTTCAGATGTTTTGTGGTTGTGGAAGGAATTAACAGCCTTGTCACTAGTCCCTGGAGAGGCTACCAAAAAGGTAGTTGTGTCCCTAATACACTGCCCTTCATAAGCTATTTGCATCTTTTTTTCCAGTCTTTCTAGGAGGCGCTTTAGAGGGACAGCGTGAAGACAGCGCTTGTCTGTTTACATCGCCTTTGGTTCAGCCGCCTTTTATCACCATCACTGACACGTTGCAAACAAGCCTGGGGAAAAGACAAGCAAGCGCTCAGGAATGAACAGCTCCAGGCCGGCTGGGGATGGGCCGGACCCAGGGCTCTGGCGCTATCTCCTCAACAGACAGGAAGAAAAGCCAGCTGCTGATATGAGGACGATTTAGAAGCTAAGGTAGTGTATGTAGATCTTGGTCCACTCCCCTGAAGCACAGGGAAGCAAAAGAGGTTTTTGTTTGTTTGTTTGTTTGTTTTGTTGGGAGAAAGAGAAAATTGGCTACGGACCTTTGAATTCAGTTCCTCTTTGTGAATCTGAACCTGCATTTCCAGATGTCTCAAATTCTCCATCTGAATGTACAGGTCACAGCAGTTGCCTCACCAGCCAGGGTGCTCAGACACCTTGGTGGCTACATATGCACTAGCACACAGCGTGCATATGTACATTGTGTACATTATCACCTTCCCTGAGTTCAAGTGAGTAAGGGGGAGTAGGTGTGTACTCCAGGATGCTTAGCAGATACCTGCCCCACACACCTTGTGCACTGTGGTTCTTATGCTTGAGAAAATCAGGTAAACACATCAGCAAGGAGCTGCAGCATGTTTTAACCACTGATTTTCTGGCTGAGATGATTTCTGAGTGATGGGGGGACTGGGACTTTGTAATGTGTCATGGTGAGCAAGTATGTGCAGCTTACATTAATGAAAACCAGAAATAGATGATCTCAGATTTCAATGACTCTGTGCTTTTAAACATGACATCTTTATTTTAAAACACAATGTGTACAAGGCATTTTTTCTTTCCTGAAGGTGCCTGGCAAAATGTGAATTCAGAGCTAAGCAAAGAAAGGAGACCCCACATCCATCTACAGTGAAATGAAGAAGCAATGAGGTTTTGAAGAACTTATGCTACAAGTTTCTGCAAGAAAGACCTATTTATACACCAACAGATATGTTGGTCCACTAATGATTAAATATATTCACAATTCTGGCAGTGTTTTGATTAAACTGAAAGAAGGAAATAAATTAGAGTACTCTATTACTAATGACAGGGTCGCTGCAAAAGACACCTTTTGTCTGTGGTCACAGTACTGTACAGAGGAGATGGGATGCATCTGTGTTGAAAGTAGAAGTGTCTGCTTAGTGTGTATGCTCTTGGCATGTGTTTGGGAACAGGCTGCAATTCTGATGTGGGGAAAATGAAAACAGAAAAAGAGGGATACCTGCTGCTACTTGAGCTAGTGCTTCCTCAACACAAAACCAAAGCATGTTTTTAATTTTTTTACTACACCCATCTTTTTGAAGTGTCTTGTAACTGTATGAGGGGGATGTTGCTCTAGATTTCAAGGAGGAGGGTATTTGCTTTCTTTTTCCTTACAAATCTGTTTTTTCACGGGCTTTCTTCTTTGGGCACGCATTCCAGTGTTACAGATGAACGCTGAAATTACAGGGGTGAGAAGGCAGCCAGGAATGAGTAACATGCAGCCATACACACAAAACAGAAAACATCCTCTTTGACTAGGTGATAATTAGAAAGACTGCTGTATTGCCATGTACACAAACAAAGCACATCCCCATTGGGAATGCATTTTGCTTCCTCTGATGTGAAAAGAGTAATTTATTTATTTATTTGTTTGTTTGTTTATTGTGGAGGACAGACTTTTTAACTGCTCACTGACCTATTTTTAAACAAAACTTCTGCCTGCACCAACAGCTGCTTCCAGCTAGAAGCATATGACCACTGTCCAAATGGGTCTTGCTGGGATGTTGGAGGGTTGAACTAGTGTCTGATTAGAAATGGTTGATAACTTATCAGTGCTCTGTGTTACTTGACTAAAGCCAATTAAAAGTTGCTTGGAAATGAGCTGCTATCTCCTCATCTTCAGCAGAAACAGACATACTGATAACCCCGTAGCCACAGCTGGTGACTGACAAACTAAGTCAACTTATAAACCACTGACTTTTTCTTCCATTAGAAGGATCTTCTTCCCCTAATACACTTCTGCTGTGTGAATCCAGAATGCAAGGTTTTGTCTCTGTATCTGACCAAATCTTTGCTTTTTCTTACCACAGACTGACCATAACTCCATCAGTGTAGAACGATCTACCTAGAAAAGACATATGTCACAGCAAAGACGGTAAAAGAATATTTTATGAGCAATTGTGGTTATACAGTTAACAGATATGAATATGAAACTTTCGTATTAAACACATGGCAGGCTGAAAGAGTTTGTGTTGGATGCCTTGCAATAACAAATATGACACATCCATGTGTTTTTATATGGGAAAGGAAGGAATACACTCTCTCAGAAAAGCAAAAACGGAAGGAAGGAAGGAAGGAAGGAAGGAAGGAAGGAAGGAAGGAAGGAAGGAAGGAAGGAAGGAAGGAAGGAAGGAAGGAAGGAAGGAAGGAAGGAAGGAAGGAAGGAAGGAAGGAAGGAAGGAAGTGCTGAGAAAGGGAGGGGAAGGGAAGGGAAGGGAAGGGAAGGGAAGGGAAGGGAAGGGAAGGGAAGGGAAGGGAAGGGAAGGGAAGGGAAGGGAAGGGAAGGGAAGGGAAGGGAAGGGAAGGGAAGGGAAGGGAAGGGAAGGGAAGGGAAGGGAAGGGAAGGGAAGGGAAGGGAAGGGAAGGGAAGGGAAGGGAAGGGAAGGGAAGGGAAGGGAAGGGAAGGGAAGGGAAGGGAAGGGAAGGGAAGGGAAGGGAAGGGGAAAAGATATATTTGGTGTCTTTTCTGTGTGCCTTCACTGCCTGAAGAGCTATAATCACACTCAGAGCCAACTCCTCTTGCCAGGATGCTGCACAGTACGGCTGATGGAATTGCCCCTCTCCAGCTGACCCTGGTTACTGTTCCGGTATAAATGGTGGCAAAAATACCACAGCAACACTTAATGTGCCAGGGAAATTATATATAAATTAGGCTAAGAACCATGTTAAACAGTTGCCTTTCTTGCTGTTGGATAATTATTTCCAGTTCTGTGTGATGTCCAGGAGAAGGGAACTACGCGAGTTCAAAGTGTTGCTCACTAGGTGATACAAAGGTTAATTTGGTGGGGACAATATAAGGTCAACGCTGAACCTCAGTTTAAATTTTGTGTTTTTAGTTTTGCTTGCTAAACATTCTACCTTGCATTTTACAGAGAAAAGGACAGAGCCTCATAGAAGTCAACATATCTTTTTAAGGTTGCTGTTAACTTGCAGGGGGAAGAAGAGGCCAGATAACATTTGTTTGAAAACACATCAGTTTCAGTATTTGGATGTGATTTTGTATTCAACTAGAACAAAACAAAACAAAACATTATTTTATGAAAAGGTTCAACAGAATTTAAATGCAAATTTTATAAGAGCACAAAATGCTTTCTACCTCCTATATACAATGGTAGCAGTAAGCTAACATTGATTCATTTACGTGTATTCATAACATGTAATTTGCATTTTCCACCAAAAGTTCTATATTATATAAACACAACTCTCAAAAAGGGGCTTTTAAACTATTTATGTAAGATTCACAAAACATGCTTATGCACATGCACAGCTTAAGAACTAAAAATTCCTGCACACAAATTCCCAAATGACTAAAACAGTATTCTGTAAAGCTCTAAATGGCATTACATTTTAACTACATAGCATGTGAAAACACTCAGATAGGAATTCAGTTGGCCTCTTGCAAGGTTTAACAAGAAGAGACGCAATAGTGGTCAGTATAATACAGGTTCTGTATCTTTTAATGCAGATATATTCTGCAGAATTTAGAATTTCTGTAGTGGGCCACATCCAGCCATGATCAGGTCAAGATTCTTCAACAAAACTTTTAATAATCTACCTGAGTGTTATTATTTAGCAGAACTTGTCAGTGCAAGACAGCCTGCAGTGCTGCCAAACTCAGTTCCTACTCCAGTTCCAGGCTGTTTTCAGATTTGTACCATCCTTGGTTGGCATGCAGCTGTGCTGGAGAGGAAGGTGGGTTTTTCCATAAATCAACAGGAACAAAGGAAATAAAGCAGACGGCTTCGTCTTAATTACCCTACACAATATAATAATGATCTTTTTCATTTTCAAGGTGTGTAACAAATTCTTGGCTAAAACATTTGTGTGAAATAGAACTCCTCACAAAATAATGCACCACAGTAGCAATTTTAAGTCATAAAATTCCAAGGTCTTGCTGAAGTTTAAAAAAAAAATGTAGGGGCAAAGCGGTGTCAGTGGGCTGAAATTCCTTTGACAGATGTAAAGGTCTTGATGACAGTTATTTTCCAGGTCTGCAGCTCAGCAATCATGCCTCTGAACGGTTTCCCACGTGAAGTGTTTGAAGAAGCGGTCGACGTGTGACTGATCTCCAAGGCCCACCGCCTGGTCTTCTTTAAGGATGAGGCAGAGGCAGAAGGAAAGGTGATGCTGATAAGGGAATCTGAACCAAATGTTGTCACGTTCTAGAGATGATTAGATGCCCTTGCTGTAACTTATTACACAACCTGAGACTGGAAAGGGAAAACCTGGGATGAAATGTAGCCGCAAGGGGGGGAAGACGCTTTTTCAGCAAAGAGCAAAAGCCAAGAGAGAAACTGTTATTGATGCCTAAGATTGGGTTGGGTGTCAGAGCACTCTCTGTGCTGTGGGATGGATGGGATGCAGCAGTAAATCTCCCCCCTGACTCAGACCTACCATGATCTAAATTTATATCTGCACAAGCTGCTGATAATGTAAAAAAGCTTGGCTTTTATAGAGGACAGGACAATACATTTAAAAGGTAGGTATGGGTTGTTTCAGATTTTGCTTTTTCCTTGTGTACATTAACAAATGAAGCTTTGAAGCCAAATATATATAATAGAATGAATAGACTTAAATTTGAAATCCTTTCTAAACTTCATGTAATTTTTTCTATATTTGCTTAAAGCAAAATTATTGCTTCATGTATTTCAGATGTGCAATACACACCTTAAAGAAAGTGCAGCCTTGCTCCTAAATCTGCATTTTCTTTCAAAAAGTCAGTTACCTGTAGCCATATGCCTAATCTTGGGATTAGATACAGTTTCTATATGCTTTGACATCTATAATGGAATATTTAGCTTAACAGAAAAGACAAAGGAGTCTGGGATTTTGGAGGAGCTCTTTGGTCAAAACACTTTAGTTCACTTGAGAGTATTTTCACATCTGTAAAACACCCTTCTCAAAGCTATCAGAAAGAAAAAAATCTGCTGTTGTGGAAAATACTGATTTGTCACATTAAGCACAGGCTCCAGAGTGCAGTTTTTATATGACGTGTTGTGCACAATCATTGCTGCATGGCTTAATTTTCAGTACAGATGCACACGTTACATTAAGTTACATTTCTCAAGACTCTTCCATCTAGTCTCTCATTTTTCTCACTGATTTCAGGAAGGGCAGCATCAACCCTTACATCCACCTCCCTGCAGATCGTAGGAGAGGACAGAGCAGAACCTCTTGTTGTGTTACTTACTCTGTAGCTTTGAATAAATATGAGTCAATTCTGTTTTGGAAAAGGAGTGTCATTCTTAATATTAGTCATGGCTTACACAATAATTAAAGTGTCCGCAAGTTTTTCAAAAAATGTTTTATCAAGTGTGAAGACCCTGAAGCAAAGATTTCAGAATTTAATGTGTTATAATTGTGTTTATTGAAGTATGTATAGTTTATAAATGTGCATTGTTGTATCATTGTTCTATCATTGTTGTATCTATAGGGTACTGAAAGAACTGGCGGAGGAGCTGGCCGAGCCGCTTTCCATCATTTATCGGCAGTCCTGGCTATCGGGGGAGGTCCCAGTTGACTGGCGGCTAGCCAATGTGACGCCCATCTATAAGAAGGGCCGCAGGGCAGACCCGGGGAACTATAGGCCTGTCAGTTTGACCTCAGTGCCAGGAAAGCTCATGGAGCAGATTATCTTGAGGGTCATCACGCGGCACTTGCAGGGCAAGCAGGCGATCAGGCCCAGTCAGCATGGGTTTATGAAAGGCAGGTCCTGCTTGACGAAGCTGATCTCCTTCTATGACCAAGTGACGCGCTTGGTGGATGAGGGAAAGGCTGTGGATGTGGTTTACCTTGACCTCAGTAAGGCTTTTGACACAGTTCCCCACAACATTCTCCTCAAGAAACTGGCTGCTCGGGGCTTGGACTGGCGTACGCTTCGCTGGGTTAGAAACTGGCTGGATAGCCGGGCCCAGAGAGTTGTGGTGAATGGAGTCAAATCTGGTTGGAGGCTGGTCACTAGTGGTGTCCCCCAGGGCTCAGTGCTGGGGCCAGTCCTCTTTAATATCTTTATCGATGATCTGGATGAGGGGATCGAGTGCACCCTCAGTAAGTTTGCAGATGACACCAAGTTAGGTGCGTGTGTCGATCTGCTTGAGGGCAGGAAGGCTCTGCAGGAGGATCTGGATAGGCTGGAGCGATGGGCTGAGGTCAACTGCATGAAGTTCAACAAGGCCAAGTGCCGGGTCCTGCACCTGGGCTGCAACAACCCCAAGCAGAGCTACAGGCTGGGAGATGAGTGGCTGGAAAGCTGCCTGGCCAAGAAGGACCTGGGAGTATTGGTGGATAGTCGGCTGAATATGAGCCAGCAGTCTGCTCAGGTGGCCAAGAAGGCCAACAGCATCCTGGCCTGTATAAGAAGCAGTGTGGCCAGCAGGTCTAGGGAAGTGATTGTGCCCCTGTACTCGGCTCTGGTGAGGCCGCACCTCGCGTACTGTGTTCAGTTTTGGGCCCCTCGCTACAGGAAGGACATGGACGTGCTCGAGCGAGTCCAGAGAAGGGCGACCAAGCTGGTGAGGGGTCTGGAGAACAAGGCTTACGAGGAGCGGCTGAGGGAGCTGGGCTTGTTCAGCCTGGAGAAGAGGAGGCTCAGGGGCGACCTTATCGCTCTCTACAGTTACCTTAAAGGAGGCTGTAAAGAGGTGGGGGTTGGTCTGTTCTCCCACGTGCCTGGTGACAGGACGAGGGGGAATGGGCTAAAGTTGCGACAGGGGAGTTTTAGGTTGGATGTTAGGAAGTACTTCTTTACCGAAAGGGTTATTAAGCATTGGAACGGGCTGCCCAGGGAGGTGGTGGAGTCACCATCCCTGGAGGTCTTTAAAAGACGTTTAGATGTAGAGCTTAGGGATATGGTTTAGTGGAGTACTTAGTGTTAGGTCGGAGGTTGGACTCGATGATCTTGAGGTCTCTTCCAACCTAGAAATCTGTGATACTGTGATACTGTGATCTGTTGATACAGTGGCTCAGTGTGCAAGTGCAAGGGAAATTTGCACACAAAAAATGCAAGTTGTCCTAGTGCAAGGGAAAAGCTGTCAATCTTCTTCTTAACCAAGTACCACACTTCTCTCTAACCTCAGTGTCTACCACACACAGCCTAGATTTGTTCAGCTTCTGAATGCCCAAGGCCTAGAAACTGTTCTCCAGCTTAATATTTAATTGTTGAACTCCTGACTGGGGATGGTAGCTAAGATGCCATGCAGAATGACTGATCACTAATGCTAGCTGGTGGTGACACCCTAGCTGTCGAAGGGATCCTATCGAGCCTTTCAGAGTCTTAAAGGAGGATTTGGTTTAAACCTGATTTTATGTCAGATATCCACTGTGACCCTGGGCAAGTCACTCCACCTGCTTTAGTTCCTCGTGTTCAAGACAGGTCTGGTACTACACACATTTGCAAATATGCGGTGAGACATCTGGCTGCTGCTGAAGTTAGAGAGAAATCTGAGGAGCAGCCTCGGGCCAGGCAGACCTCACGGGTGACCCCAGCCCACCAGAGGCAGCCTTGGCATCTTTTTGCCCTTCTCTGAGGTGGCTGAATAGATAATTGAAAGTCTGGCTTTTTATCAGGCCTGTGATTGCCTGATAAATCCCAGAGTGGTTATAATGAACAGGAGAAGACCCATAGTCTGGGAAAAATCAAAGTGTGGGCTCTACCCGTTGCTTCATTTTTATAGCTGAAGAGGAACCTTGATGAGACTGAGGTTTTACCACAATGTATATTGTTGGTTTGGGTGTCCCAAGAATGCATGTCACGAGGCAGCCAGGTGGTTAACACTGCTTTGCAAACAGCTGAGGCAAGTGCTGTGTGGAGCTGAGATGATTGGGATCATCTGGAATTTGGGTCTGGAGCATGCCTGTGACAGAGAGGATCTATGGCTCAAAGTTTCCCAGCCCTCTGCCTCAGGATCATGACTCACTGTGTCAAGGAAGAGGTCGTAAGACAGAAAAGGGCAATAAACGGACAAAGAGGAAAAAAAAATCCAAATCCTTTCCCCTTGGTTTCTATCTCTGTCAGTATTTTATCTCAGGACTCTGAAACAAGTATCTTTTTTAAGTTCTTCCTCAAACCTGAGGAATTTTATAAACTATCCACATGTTATCTCTGTACCTTCTTTTGCTCTCATATTGCCTTCCTTTCAAGGGTTTGCCCTCACCTTGCTCCAGGCGTGTTTGTAGCACAGGCACTGAAGACGAAGACAGATGCCTTCAGCACCCCCTTATTTCACCCCTACACTGCCGTTCACCAGGTCCTCAACCCTGCACGACCCTGTCCCTTTGCTGGCAGCCTTGCGGGAGTCTGAGCAGCTCATCCCTGACTTTGAGGCCAAAAGAAGTCAGTGGCACAGTGAGGGAAACCTTAGGGCACTGCCTTTTATTTTATTTCTGTCCCACAAATAAGCAGAAAGCTTTGCAACACAGTGAGGCACCACAGATACTTAGTTTGTAAACTCCTGCCCCATGTTGGTACAGTGCCTGCCCGTCAGGAGGTCCAGCCCATAATAATAACCATACCAAAACCCATATGAATGTTGTAAAACATGTTTGCGTGCAGAATGAGTATACTGGGGTTGTAGAAAATGTTACACTGCTTCAAGAGATGAGTTGGACAGCATGTGTAGCTCCTTGTATCATGAGCAGAGAGGAGCTCCTGCCCAGACATCAGGAAGGTCTGCCTGAAGCCTGAGTTCAGCCAGCAGCAGCCAAGAAGGACACAGCAACATATGACAGCAGGACACTGCAAAAGCATGCTTTAAAAATACACACAACAAATACTTTTTTCCCTCTTCACTGCTGCCAGCTCTTCTTGGCATATTGTTTCATCCTGCGCTTTTAAATCAAGGCTTCGGCTTTTCTTTTGCAGGAAAGATGAGTTCAGCATTATTTTTTCCCAAACATGCTATCCAGCTGCCTTTTTGTTATCCTTACACAGTCTTATTTTCACAGTCACAGCATTTATACAATTATACAACACCCTGAGTTAGAAAGGACTCAAGAGGACCATCAACTCAAATTGGAGGTGATACCTTACTAAAGGAGGTATCACCCCCATTTTACAGGTGTGTATGTGAGGCACAGAGTACACTGAGACACAGTCATGCAAGGAGTTTTCTTCAGTTTCACCAGCTCTCTTCAATCTGCTGGAATGGTCTTCCTAAAAGGAATTAGGGATGTTAATCTTCAGAGGCAGTGGGCGTTGAGTTTGAGGGGAGAGGGAGGGAAAAGAAATAAGAGGAGAAGAGGAGAAGAAGGGAAATTGTGGCATAGACTGAACGCTGATTGCTTGTCAGCTTTGCTGAGTGTTAGCTTTTATTTAGAGGAAACTATTGAGGCTGTCAGCCCAGGCTGTCAGAAACTGAAGGAAAAACACAAATGCTTATATACAGGGGGACAAAAACAAACAAACAACAACAACAACAAAAAACACCTAACTCTCTAAATCACTGATGGAATCATCCCACTCTGCATCCTTTATTTTATACCATAAACTGATGCAACACTTATTTTCCCATGAATATCCCTTCAGCAGAGGCCATGGGCAGGGGAAGGGGGAACTTGCTCTCCTCTCTTTGCCTCCTGCAGCATTCCTCTCTTCCTTTCTTCCCCTCCCAGTTTGTGCAACAAGGTCCTGCTGTGTCCTTGCCTTGCTAAATAGTTAGACCCTGCTCTTCCCTTTTGGCTGCTGGTTCAGCCTTCACTTTTGGGGCACACGCTATGCTGCAGCCTGGTTATAAACAGCTAGTTGCAGACTTGTAGAGGAGAGTATTTTAGCTGCTGGGCATGCACGGTGAGACTGTCAGCAGCTCCTCCGACTGCTGCTGAAAGATGAATCTGAGCTGGTTGGCCCCGGTACATCAGATGCCAAGACTGCAGGGAGGAGCTGGGAGAGATGAAAGAAGATCAAAAAGTGGGAGGGAAGACTTGCTGTTTCTGTGGAAACCAGGACTTTAGTCAAACTCAGGTTTTTGCATCGCTGACCCCAAGGCGACCTGCTGACCTCTCCTCCCAGGCTGGCTCCAGCACAGCTGTTTCTCCTGAAGGAAAGGAGCCAGGCTCACCCCCTGCTCCCTGCCTGACAGCGTGTCCAGGCAGACTCCTTCCTGCCAGCGTAAAGACAATTAAAAGAGCATCACGGATTGGATTCAGGCCACCTAATACTGAAGAGGTCAATAGGATAGGTACCCCAGAAAGCCCCGGTGTGACAATGCCATCGCAACAAGTAAATAACTGCACATGTGCTGCTCTTTCAAGTTTGCTGACTGCATAGATAAGAATCTTTGGATGTTGCTTGTTTCCCACACACGTGTAAAAAAACTGTAAAGCAAAGATCTGAAGCAACCCATGAGGTTATGAAACCATATTCCAAAAGATGATCACTGATCATTTTCCTATTCAGAAGGACCCCAATTAAAAAAAAAAAAAAAAAAACAAGCTTTGACAGCATGTAGCATGAAGTTTAAACCAGCATGGAACAGCAAAGAAGCAGAAGCTTTATGGCTAGCTCATGGCAGGAGGAATTTATTTGAGAGGAAGAAACAATATTTAAAAATCAGTAGAGAAATAATCCAGTGCACAGCCAGGACAAAGCAAGTACAATTATGTCTGCTCATATTAGGAAGAAGCAGCGGTTCCATTGCTAAACTCCTTCCTCAGGCAAGAGATCAAAGCAAATTACACCCATAAGAAGAATTTCTACAATGCCTCACTAATTAAATCGCAGTTGGTTCGTATAATATTGAAATCAAAAAACATGTAAACAAACCTTGAGACAAGATTGAATATTTTCCATGCAGACATGAGCCTGAACAAACTCTATCTTGTGCTGTGCCTGAATTTTGGAGAAGTTTGAATCCAGAGATGGGTCCAATTTTTGTGTTCCAGATACATCTCCACTTAATATTAACAAAAGTCAAGTCCTCAGCAAAGAAAGCACAGAAGCTGGAAGTAACACTCAAAACACAACCAATGACAGATGGAAAAAATGTAAAACAAGTCCAACCTCCCTGATTTTTCAAAACTAAAAAGGACTGGTGTCCCATATATAGAAGCAAGTAAGTGTAAGACATTCAGCAAATTTTATGTTCCTGTAGGTAAGGACAGGAATGAGAATTACAATAACAAAACTAATAGCAATATTTTCTGATATGACTGAGGCTAGTGGCAATGCGGCTGCACAGAACAGCAGCATCCTTCTTTCACCCTCCTTTCTGAATGAATTCACCTCCCAAAAAGTGGATGAGTGCTGCAAGGTATGTGGTGCTGGGCTGGTCAGAAAGCAACAATAGAATAGCTAGTGCTTACCACAGCTTTTTACAGAAACACTGGTGAACGCCTGTGTGGCTGCTTGACTCTGAGGGAGCTGGATCACAAAAATGAGCCCTGAGTCTGTGACACCTACAAATCTCTTCTGTCTGACAGAGGCAGAGACTGTGGTTTGAATGGGTTATCCCTGCAGCTGCATGTGCTCACCCAAATCAGAAAATGATACCTAAAAACAGGCAGCTGGCTATAGCTTGGCTCTTTTCCATTGCAAATCTGCAGTGGGAACTTGCATCATCTCTGCTGTCCATTAACAGTTTCTTCTCATTGATTTAGGAATTGCCTGTAATGCCTCCATCCATCAAAGACACCTTTGGGAACACTGGGAGCGATTCCCCTCTTCTGTGTCAGAGATCTTACTTCTCTCAAATAATCTTCTGCTCTGTGTATGCCGGTGTTATTCTGGCTATGCCTGATGCAGTAAACACAGTGAGGCCAGGGAAGGGGCCTGAGTGCAGCCCCACATCTGCCTCTATCATCTGGCTGTCAGCAGGCTCCCGGGAGCAGCACCGGCGGCTGCCTCCCGGCCTGCTCCCGGGCATTGCTCAGGCACAGTTTGCAAGTGCCAAGAGCCATTTTGTCACACCAGAGATAGCCCCCTCACCTCCCAGCCCTCCCACTCCCCGTACCAGAGGACCATCCCACCTCATCCCATCTGCCCCATTCCCCCAGCTCCCTGCCCGCTAACCCAGTTCTGCACACACATGCACAGGCACACACACACACTGCGTATTACCACATCCCGCTGCTATTCCTGTTTTTCTCTTTGAATCATAACCCTGGAGCCCTGCATCTCTAGAGAGCCAAGTTCCTCTCAGAAAGGAGATTTACAAAATTAAATTTTCTTTCTCAAGAGCTCATCTGCTTAGTCCCCACCTGCATTCCTAATCCCGCTGGTGACATCAGGGGTAATGGGCAGACATTCGGATTTTGAGTAAAAGGCAGAAGTGATTGATCTCATATTCACTTTCCACATCCACTCCCATCTGCTCCCAAAAGAGAAAAATAAAGGAGACTTTTAGAAGAGACAATAAGCCAGAAAACTCGCACCCCGAGGAATATGATGGAATGGCAGTATTCCTGAAGTGAACACTTCTGAGCTTCCCGTAACGACAAACCATATCCACGGTTCAAGTACCCTTTGGAAGTATTAACTGTGAGCTGGAACAAGCAGCCAAATGTTCAGCGAGGATGTGGCCTCTTGCCAAGGGCAACGTGGGGGATTCACAAGGGCGATGCTTTCTCCTTCCCCAGGCAGAGCGCCAGGAGAGCACAGATCCCTCCCAGGGAGCCGGGGTGGCCGCAGAGCTGGCCGGGCTTCACAGGCAGCCCAAGAAAATACTCCTGTCCATTAGGTTTCCCCCAAAAAGACATTCCTTTCCCAGCTCACCTGTGCCAAGTGCTTCCCTCTCGGGGCAGCTCAAAACCCCGCTACCTACCACAGACATTTGCAGATGGCTCTTCTACAGACAGCCACTTCTAAGGGGCTTAACCTGTGCAGACTTCTGCTTTACTGCGAAAGGACATCACTCATAATTGCACTTTTGGAAAGTCCTTGCACACACGCACACATAAATTGCTACATATGGGGAGGGAGGGGACCAGCTGCAGCCCGAGGACAGGTATATTCAGCACCAGCTTAATGCATATCTCTACTGCATCCCTATGTTTTATGAATAAATCTTTGCAGAAAAATGTCTTGGGAGGAGAAGCCACAGGGCTGTTATAACTTTAACAGACCCCGAGTACTTATCTCAAGCTGAGAGAGTGATTTCATGGCAATAATTTGTTTAAAGTGTTGCTGATTGCTTCCTATTTCTTCCTAGCAAATGACTTTTACACCTTTCTACTGTTGCTTTTATATGAGCTGCTATGGTAATTAGTCAGCAGGAGGCTGTGTAAACATCGTACAGACCCTTTTATCTGACTACTAAGGGCCTTAGAAGACACTCCAGAGACCTGATAAAAATGTTTTCATTCGTTTTTCTCCTTCCTTGGAAAAAAAATATTGTTAGTATGTTGCTTTCAGAGTTTTCTCTGTTCTTACAGAGCACATTCAAGTGTACTTCCAACAGAGCCTGTCTGATCCCTGTAAATATCCTGTTTGGAGGGAACTTCGAGAAAGTACTAAATGAAATTACTGAGAGCTTCTGCATGCAAGGAACTGCCCCTTCTCTGCTAAACGAAGAATTTCAATGATAAAATTATTGCAAACCAAATTGAAATTTTCAGAAGAACCAGGGGTGATCACACAGTGATTAGGGCTATTCGGAGGGACCTATTTATTTCTGGTTCATCTTTTTATTCTCAAGATATGAGAACTATCTATTCCTCCTGTTAGGAACAGGTTGAGGCAACGATGTTTGGAGTACAACCAAAGCACTTTTGGTGTTTGACTGAGTCTCCAGCCCAAAGATTTGAGTTCAACCCATGAAAGTTTTCTGCTTTAGCCCAGCTTCAAAGTGTCTGCATTCTCCCTTCTTGTGTCTCTCAGAGATCAGAGCCCTCTCAGATCACCCGTGAAGCCAAACATCATCACACATCATCTCTGTCAGATTAACCAGAGCACATACTGTGGAGTCTATGCTGGTTTTGTGCTTTTTTACCAGTCCTATTCTGGCTCTAAGAGGACTTAAAATAGCAGAACCATCACAAACTTTGAGCAGCACAGGAAGATAATACAAGCTCTGGCATAAATCCTGCTGGTACAAAGTCGGGTTGTCAGTGTATTTTAGCACATTTAGGCTGATGATATGAGTTTGTTCTCGAGCAGTGTTTTGTGTCATGTGAACACAGTGGGGCTTTTGGTTTGGTTTTGTGTGTGGTTTGTTTTTGTTTTCGTTTTTTATGGAGGACTGTTAACTCTACTTGGTCAAATCATGTCGTTATTCAATGAAGAAAGACACTCTGAGAGCAGAAACAACAGAATAATAATTAAACCTTACAGAGTGATTAACTCAGTGATTAACTATTGTAGCTAGGTTTGTGATGCAGGTTCCATTTTAATCCTTGATTTTCAGGGGTTTGAGGAACTTGGTAGTTTAGCTATAACTTAAATAAAAAGAATGGTTAAACTTTTACATATTCACCAGCAGATTATCTTCCTTTCCAAGATTTAATGCAATATAGTCTAGTATAAGTAGCATGACATTTAATTCCCCAGTATTCTGAATGAACAAGACATTTCAACTATCTTATGGATGAAAGCACCAAAATGCAAGAAGGGAATTTGTAAGACTTCTACCTGTAGGCAAAATGGGGAAAACATTCTTCAGTGATGCTATCATAGATTCTTTATCATAATTTTCCATTTTGTGTATAATTTGTATAATTATCCCATTTCATGATCTCTGAATTCATATTTACTTTGGGACAAGGTGAATTTGAAAGTAAGCAAATCAGTTTACTTCTGAAAGATGCCGTGTCCAATAACCCTGTCCCAGGGGTAAAAGCAGATATACAATGTCGTGATACATCCAATTGTTTTCTTCTACTTTGATATGTTCACACAAAGTTTTCTGAGTTGAGGGTCGTGTTAGTCTTCTGGAACTTTTACTGCCATGCCAGCCCATCTGCTGCTTACCCACCCCTACTGAAACACCATTACTGATGCACAATGACAACCCTTTATAGGAAACCACCATGATATATTATGGGCATTTGGCTATGTTTTCTTTTTTTTTTTTTTTTTCCCTCCAATATTTAAAATGTGTTATCAGTATTAGCAGAGAAAAGGACTCCAGTAGGTACTGAATCAAACTCATACTCAATAAAGGCAATAAAGGATGTTAGGAGTACCTCGAATCACAGAGAGTTCTCTCCTCGTTTCCACTTGCACTTCTGGGCAGTGACGTAGCACCCTGGGTTTAAGAGCAGAGCAGGTACTCATCAATAAACTCTGCTGCATCTGTTGAAAGAAGTGCTGTGTGCAGCATGATGTCAAACAGAGTGAGCATGAGCTTGTTAAGAAGTTATGAAAGGAGCTTCCTTGTTCCTTGGGCTGAAAGCCCGTTTCTGGCTCCAGGTGGTAAAAACATTAAAGAAGAATGGTTGTGAATTATTCTCACTGCTTATTTTACACAAGCACAAACTGGTCTGGTACAAGAACTGTCTGTCAAGTAAGTGAAATGAGATAAGCAGGACTAACACAGCATTATGCACTTATCATAACAGTTCGCTCCTGTAACTTTATCTAGATGGCTACATAAATTGCTCTTAAGTACTCCAAGTGTTGTTATGTGCATTTTCTTTACAAACAGGCTTGGTAACATTGTTCTTCCCAGCCTTTGCACACCCACATACATGCTCCTTCAGACCTTAGAAAGAGACAACTGTAACTGTAGGAAACAAAATCTGAAAAGATAATTCACAATAGCACTATCTAGCTGTAGTAGAAGTCTTCTGAGATCTATTTGCTTTATGTGCCTACAAAATAAGGTACGGATACATGAAAATGCAATGCAATACCGCCCTCTGCTAAAGGAACATTCATTTGCCCAACATAATCTGCGTAGTGGAAAATCCTGATTCAAGTCCCAGCATTTGTGTGAGTACTGCTTAGACCAAACAAAGAGGAAAATGTTGTACAGTATCTGATGTTCATCTGCAAGCCAACACAGAGCTAACAAACTCATCACCGTTCCTTAACATTATCAAACTGAATCCTAAAGCCTCACTTGGTGTGAGTGGTGGCACAATTCCACCACAAAAGCTTGTTTCAGATAATAAAACTGTCAGTGTCTAGTCAAAGCTACTCCCCAAATGCAATCCCCTTTGAAATATTTTAAATAATTAAGACTATTTCTGATTTGTTTAAGTGGAAAATTTCTCATATTCCCAGCTAGCTTTAGCAATTTAACTGTCATTTAGATGGGGTTTACCATTCCTAGAAAGAGACCTGACCTTATCCACAGAAGGTGCCCCTCAGCCTCCCCTTCCTATCAAGGGGCCTTAGAGAGAAGAAGATCCTCATGAGGATTTGCCTGCACACAGACGTGGAGCCCTGCTAGAGCCCTACAGGATGCTGAAGACACAGAGGGAGGTTGGCAGGTGGGTCCAGCAGCCAGGTGGCTCTCTGGACCAGCAGGAGGAGCACCCTGGATGGAGCTGGATCCCCATTCCCACAAAGGTGGTCATGGCTCATGGGACCTCCCACCCCTGCACCTACCCTGCCTCAGCTGCTGTCCACCTTGCTGAAGCATGGCCTAAACCAGTGCTGGTTTCAGCCAAGGTTAACAGAGATGGCTGGGAGCAGCTGAAGAGAAGGCATTTCATCTGTTCTGCCATCCTCACTTCCAGCCTAAGAGTGGCCACAGGGAATTCTCATGGGACTTGGGTTCCTAAATCATCACCATGAAACTTTACCCCAAATCTGAAGCATCCTGTATAGCCACTCAGTGCAATGTCAAGAAACTTCATTTTCTTTATTATTGGTTCCTTGCTAAAACAAACATTTCAACAAATTTGTCTCTAGAAGCATTTGAATTTATTATCCTAGTAATGTTTGTTCCTAAAATGACCTGTTGCAAGAAACACTTAATATTCCACATTCCTTTTGTATCTGGTAACATATAAACTTAACGTCTATAATTCTATTATTTAAAGCAACTGCAAATCATTATATTTTCTTTCTCACTTTCATTTGTCCAGTACTGAGGAGATAGCAATGGCTGTAACCCATGATTTGAAAAAATATGTTGTGAAGTGTAGAAGGCAACCAGTAGAGCTTGCTCCGTGCATCCTTCTAGTCCATTCTCCTCTTCCATCTGAAAATAAGAAGCTGTTCTTTTGTTGATAGATTATTTTGTTAGGTCTGCTCACTTGATGCCGTGATTGCATATAGTCTATCTGCAAACATTTTCCACTGAAACTTCAGGGACTATCTGGTCTCTAAATCAGCCATTCCAAGAGATACTTGTCTTATTTTCCATTTCTACAGCAGAGATACAAACCTTAAAATATAAAAGGCAATAATAAAGAATTTTCTTGTTTCCTGTTATATTCAATGTGAGAAATTCCCCAATCTAAAAGCAGCTTCTTTTATATCACTTTCTACTAGGATCAAATTATTTACTAACTCCAATGTTAGGCATCATTTTCAGTTTAATAACAGAAACTTACCTTGCCATATTTCTATGTTTACTCACATTCTCTTGTCCCAGTTTTCTCAGGGATGTAAAAGCATCATCTCAATCTTCAACTATTAGTATCTGAAGTCATCACGTGCTTTTAAACTGGACCACAGGCAAATGAAAGGTACCTGTTGCACAGAATGACCAAGTTAGTGGCATTTCTTGTGATAATGATATTTCATTTTGCTTTCGGAAGAGAAAATACATCGGTGTTCAATCTATATATCAATTAAAATGACAGCACAATCCTTACCTGTATGTAAATGAAGAAACTCCCTAATTTTATATTCAGTGTTGTTCCTCTACAACTTGGCCGTATGTCTGGCAGCAGACAACATAATACCTATTGTTCTTAAACGTCTTCAAAATATGAATGAAATCCAGTAGAAAATTAGAAACCAGGCTGACTTCACCCATCATTGGTGGTTTCATGTAACCAAACAGTCAAAAGTATGAATCCCAGTCCTGGAAGAAAATACCGATTACAAGTACACTATCTTGAGGCAATTCCACCCCTAGTAAAATACAAAGCTGCCCTGATTGCAATGATTGGGAAGGTCACAGTGAGTGAAATTACAGAGAACAGGTGAAGAAACTGACTCTTAAGGAGATGAGGTGAAAATAAAGAAACAAAGAGCAAGTGAAGATTTCTCTGCTACAAGTAGAAATTATGCAGGTGTCTTACTTGGCTATTTCATTGGAAAGAAGAGGCAGAGGGTGAGCTAGGAGAGTTCAAAATTGTATGTTAACAGTCAGTGAGCTTTTGCCTAGACTGTAGAGAGTTGGCACACAATGAGCTTCATGTTACTGCTCCAGTCGGCTCAGATCAGCTCTTGGGCTGCTCTAAATTATATCAGAAGCTGTAGCCTGTAGTCTTAAGGAATGCTAAGTTTATGCAAAGCCTCCTAACCCCATGTTTACTCTTGACTTCATCAGCAATTCAGCTCTGTCTATATAAGCTTTTTTGTCTGCAGCTACAGTGCCTCTGACATGTTCAAGCAGGAGATGACAGCCATCAGAGAAGCTTGTACC